>NC_069506.1:297204302-297231802 GCF_027579735.1 Bombina bombina | reverse complement strand
GAGTCTCTATTGGGCCCGAATAGATTCTTTTTGTAAAATCAAATCTAAAGATTGACGTTTTTGTGTTAAGGTTTTCAGTAAGTCAAGTGATCCAGTCTCTCTATGTCTCTTTTCTAGGTATTGTATTTCAGTCTGTAATTTATTGAAGTTATTTCGATTTTGTGCATTAATATGGGATTTTAATTTGATTAGTAATCCCCTCATGTAGGGTTTATGAGCCGCCCATGGTATGATTGGATTACTAGTTGAGTCCACATTGATTTGCCAGTATTCTAATAAACTTTGGAAAATATTCTCTTTATGTAGAGGGTCTTTAAGGAGGAGAGGGTCATAAGTCCAACTTTTTTGTCCATTGGGAGTGGCAAAGCCCTTAAGTCTCACCGATATAATTGAATGGTCGGACCAAACACATGGACTAATAGTAGAAGAGACCAGGTTTGAGACCATTACTTGGCTCAGGAAAATATAATCTAATTTAAAATATTTTTTGTGTGCTGCAGAATAATATGTGTGATCGGATGTGTTACCATAAAGTATTTTCCATGTATCTAACACATTATGGCCTGCTAGTGTAGATAATATTTTTTTAGTCTTAGTATTATTTTTAATCTGAGAGAGGGTGAGGCCAGTATTAACTAGTGTCGTCACTTGGGTCTGTAATGAGACATTAAAATCTCCCGCCAGGACCAGCCTAGTGTGGTTCCATGTCGTCAAGAGATCAGAGATGTGAGAAAAGAACTGTTCCTGCTTTTCATTTGGGGCATAGATATTACAAAAAACAATCTCCACGCCCTGAATTTGTCCCCTAATTATTAGGTATCTACCTTCTTGATCTATTAATTTGTCAACCACAACCAGGTTTAATGAGGCGTGGAATAAGATGGATACTCCTCTTTTCTTACTAGTGGTTGTTGAGTGGAAGTGTGTAGGAAACTGGCGTGACCAATATTTTGGGATGTGATTTTTTTCGAAGTGTGTCTCCTGGAGATATATAACATTTGCACCTAATTGATGATACTGAGCCATTGCCTTCCTACGTTTAATATCGGTGTTTAAACCTCTGACATTATGAGATATCAATATAATATTAGGTGATGTCATAACTGTATTCTCTATAAGTGTTGCATAGGGGGTTGAACTTGTCAATAGCCCCTGGTATTGCTATCGTCATGTTGTTTTTATTTATGTAGGGTAACTGAGTATGTAACATGTCAGAGGGTGGTGTACCTTGAGTGATTAGAGTAGGAGTCCATCGGCCGTCAGGAGGAGAATACCCAATGGGAGGAAGCCAACAAACATTCCCTATGAAAGAAATTCGGTTAGTATTAGTGGCATCTGTAGGAAGAGAAAGATAGTAGTTAGTATATATAAGAAAAAAAGTAACAAGAAACAAATACATTAGAATAAACATGGGTTATAGTAAGAAAATATAAGTAAAAATTTGGGAGAATTCAGAGATACATATCTCTCCCATCTATTTTAATCTAGACCCTATTGAGAGCAGTCAAAATATCTAAATTTTCTATACATTTGTTTAACAACTTATTGATCCCATCATATATCAAACTATTGAAGAGTGAAGGGGTCATAAACTTATAGTTGTGAGACAGTTAACTATCACATCATAACTTTCTAATGTGGAGAGGAGCTAACCCACAACTATCCCCTGTAAGGCTGTGTCTCAACATCAACTTTGCAACTAACCCCCAGTCTACATGGTAGCATTATAAGGCATTCTTCTAAATAACATATAGGTTTAACTAGGCTCTTCTCGTATATATGTCCCTTAATCCCTATTTTCAAAAGTTCCACAGGTGGAGTAAGGTGATTTTATCCCTAGGTACTTAGGGAAATGTTAAAGAGCTTAGGAAAGTCAATAAGTTATAGTTCTATTAAGAGATCCACCGCTAAGTCTGTCACAGATCTCAACCAAGGGATCTATATAGCGGGAGGCACTCAAACCTGAAACTCTCCATATTCTCCCCTGTCTCCACATGGGTAGTCAAGGGATCAACAATACTCCAAGGGTCAATGGAACTCATCTATTCTTGATGGATTTTTTTGAGGCTTTATTCCACCGAGGCCTCTGTGATTTTCCTTGATGAGGTAAAGTAGCACCTTCTTCTCCTCCAGTGGACAGTGTTGGTTGTTCTGGGGTCTCCAGACCCATTGCTGTACAGATATCTGGGATGTCTTGTGGTTCCTTCACTGTGTATGTCACATTGTCCCTATTTATGATAAGAGCAAAAGGATGTCCCCATCGATATCTAATTTGTTGTTTGCGTAGCATTGAAGTGAGAGGACGTAGTGCATTCCTTCTTTGCAATGTTCTCACACTTAAGTCTTGATATAGCTGTAGAATGTTGCCCTGGAACTTGAGTGGCGTTTGCTGCATGGCTGCCCTGAAGACTTTTTCTTTCTCTGGGAATCGCAAGAAAGCTACTATCACGTCCCTTGGTGGGGTGCCCGGCTTAGGTTTAGGTTTCAGTGCCCTATGGGCCCTCTCTAATTCAACTATAGTATCCAGTGGCACCTTTGCTAGTGTGGTGAATAACTGCTGCAAGTAGGTTGGAAGATCCTCTGCATTAATTTCTTCTGGGATCCCCTTGATTCTAATATTGCATCTTCTGCTTCTATTTTCTACATCCTCTAGTTTATCTAACAGTTCAGTGATAGTTTGATTTTGTTGTGATACTTGGTGAACCGCAGTTTCAACATCTTCCATTAACGTATCTTTGGATTCCTCAAGCACTTCCACCCTAGAACCTAGATCTGTTATATCCTGTTTAATATCAGCGAGGCTCGCCGAGACTGATTTGTGCATAGTATCTATTTTGTCCCACAATTTATTAAAGCTTTTGGACATATCTTGTTTGGAGACTAGGAGATTAAAGTCCCCTCTGGTAAGAGGTTGTGAGTTGGATGATGAAGATTGTAGCTGTGTGGTATTATCTTCCTCCTCTGTATCTCCTTGGGTTGGAGATTCTGTGAGTTTATCTCCTTTTACTTTAAAATATTGATTCATGGAGGGTGGTTTATTTATTTTATCCGTTTTGGTGAGTTTTTTAGAGGACATGTTGGCAAGCGTTAAATATACTTCAGGTTATGTCGTAAAGGTCTGCAGTCAAAACACCACAAAAGATATAGCAAGGATCCCCAAAGAAGCATTCAAAGGATGTAGGCTCTCAGACTTCAAGTATATTGTGCATCTTATCCATAGTGTTGTGTCAGTGATATCCACTAGGTGTCAGTGTCTCCTTAGCAATGTTCATTTTGTGATTGAATAATAGCCACGTGGAGGAAAGCAGACATATAAATGAAGTGTAAAAAAGTCTCATCAGGAAAATAAAGTGTAACGTGTTTAGGTTATTAGTAGGATATCATATTTTTATGTCCTGTTGCTGTGTCCAGCAAAATTCTGTTTCAAAGTCAGCTTATTATCTTTTTAATCCAGCTAGTTGGATGGTCATGAGGGTGTTCCATTAGTGTTATGGAAGAAATAACATGTGGGAGAGACTGATATAAGCGGCTAATTCTTACAGGGTTGCCGCTGCGTTATGCACCGGCTAGCAGAGCTCATGTAACTTAGGGGTTACTGTACACTGTTTGGGATTGGAAGTCTCTTTGTGGGCCTGATCCCCCCACTTCACTTATTATTTAAAGGGCCTTTGTTCAGTATGCTTTACCCTTGCGTTGTCTCAGACCTGTTTGTGAGAGCTCCTGTGTATTACCTGGCTGTCTGACGTCCCTCCTGGTTCCTGATCCCTGGCTTGTTCCTGACTCTGCTGTTCTCCTTGTTCCTGATTCCGGCTCATCTGACTACTCGCTTTGGCTCCTGACTCGGTTGTCTGACTACCAGCTCTAGTTTTGACTCCTGGCTTGTTATTTGACTTGTGGACTTTTTATTATATTTTGCTATTAATAAAGGTGTGATTATTTTTGCACTTCTCGTCTCAGTCTGATTCCTGGCACCCTGACAGAGATATTATGTTTATTCTATTTTTCTAATAGTTTTCTAATATGAGCATACATAGGAATATAATTTGCTTTATATAGTGTATGGACATTGTTAGTGAGTCTTATCCCTAAGTATTTGAGGTATTTCTTTGTCCAGGAGAATGAAAAATTTAGCTCCAATAGTTTTTTCGTGTGTTGTGGCAATTTTAAGCTTAGTTTTTTCGTGTGTTGTGGCAATTTTAAGCTTCGCATTTGTCTTCATTTATTTTATACCCTGACAATTGGCTAAATTTGTTTATTAAGAAATATAGTGGCGGGAGGGAAAGTAGGGGCTTAGGGAAAAGATAATATCATCAGCAAAAAGTAAAATTTTATATTCACCACTGCCGTGTACTATTCCTGAAATATCTGGTTCATCTCTAATTTTTACTGCTAATGGCTCAATACAAATCGCGAATAGGAGTGGGGATAACGGGCATCCTTGCCTTGTTCCATTACCAATTCTTATTTGTTTCAACTGGTACCCTGAGTCTAATGAAGGCTTCAGGATTTGTATATAACTTTGTCACGGCATCATGGAATGGTCCTCTGATTCCTATCCTATTCAATACTGCATGCATATAGTCCCAATTAATTCTGTTGAATGCCTTCTCTGCATCCAGAGTTAGGAACAGAGAAGGCACTTCTTTGATAGTTGCTATATTTATTAAGTCAATCATTTTACGAATGTTGTCTGGGGCTTCTCTCTGTTTAATGAATCCTACTTGATTTGTGTCCACTAATTTCATAATAGGTATGGCTAGTCGGGTTGCTTAAATCTTTAACTTAAGATCCTGATTTATGAGGGAGATTTTGACAAAGTTGCCTGTTCTTACCAGGCTTCGGTACTACTGTTATTCTTGCTGTTAGAAGGTCAGAAGGTTTACCAGTAGTTTGCAAGTAGTTTGCAAAATGTGATTAAATCGCATAACTAGCTGTGGTGCTACGGATAACTGCAAGTCTTTATAAAAAGAACCTGGAAATCCATCTGGACCCGGGGCTTTGTTTCTTTTTAGTTCTTTAATGGCTAGAGAGACTTCTTGTAGTGTTGAGGGAGCATTTAGTACCTCTAACTCCTCTCTAGAGATTATCTTAATTGAGCTTTTGTCTAAAAATTTGTCTAACTCCTGTGATATTGTTGCTTAGTTTTTTAGGTTTTTCAAGTTATAGAGATTATTGTAAAAGTCTGCTAATATATCAGCTATTTGTAGGGGATCATTCATGGCTGTCCCATTGGGCTGCTGGATTTGAGGGATTGTGGTTGCCCTAGTTATGTCCTTTAATTTATTTGCTAGCATTCTATCTGGCTTGTTCCCATATATGCAATATCTTGTATCAACCGCTTTTATTGCATATATGGCTTCTTTATCTAGGAGCTGGTTAAATTTCTCATTTTTCATTTTGAGTGTGTTTATTAATGCTTCTTAGGAATTCTGTTTTACTTGTGTTCTCAGAGAAGCTATTTCTCTTCTAAGCTCATTTATTTTAGCCTCTTGTGATTTTTTTAATCTGCTGGACTCAGCTATTAATAAACCTCTAATTGATGCTTTAAGAGCTCCCCATACAAAAAGTGGATTAGATGCCGTACCTCATTAATGGCCATAAATTCTGTAATATGTTTTTGTAGTTTCTGAAGTATAATCTCCTCTTGTAACAGGCTCTGGTTTAGGGTCCATGATCTAATTCTGTTCGGGTTTATCAGTCCCTCAAGCTCAGTCACTACCATATCATGATCTGACCAAGATCAATTATAGATTTTAGCTGATGTCACTAATGGGAGCATAATTTGACTAAGAAATATAAAATCTATCCTAGAGTGTGATCTGGGTACAGGCAAATAAAAGGTGTAGTCTCGTGTACCTCTATTAAATGCTCTCCAAAAATCTATCAGATTGTAATCTAAAAGAAAGTCTTTCAGTATCTGCTGAGCATTTGTAGGCCTCGCTTTGTTATTTACAGCTGTGGAGAATCTATCTAAAGCATCATCTAGTGTCATATTGAAGTCTCCACCAATGGGAAAGTTGTTTGCCTAGTTTTGTAATGAACTATGCTTGATGATCGTTTGGTGCATAGACATTAATTAATATTATTGGAATGTTGTGGATCAAACCTCTTATTATAAGAAATCTTCCTTCGTTATCTCTAATCACCTCCTTCTCTTTAAAATTTGAAGATGCGTGTAAAAGTAAGGATACACCACATTTCTTTTTATCATTAATAGCATGATATTGTAATGGGAAAATTTTATCCCAATATTTAAAGGTAGAGTGAGAGGTAAAGGGGGTCTCCTGTAGCATGAAAATTTGGGCATTTAGGTATTTGTAGTCTATTAAAGCTTTTTACGTTTAAAGGGACATGAAATTCAAATGTTTTCTTTCGTGTTTCAGATAGAGAATAACATTTTAAACAACTTTCTAATTTACTTTTATTATCTAATTTGTTTCATTCTCTTGGTATCATTTGTTGAAGGAGCAGCAATGCACTAATGGTTTCTAACTGAACACATTAGTGAGCCAATCACAATCTATATATATATCTGCAGCCACCAATCAACAGCAAGAACCTATGTTCTCTGCTGCTACTGAGCTGGCTTAGATAAACATTTCAGCTAAGGATAACAAGAGAAGGAAGCAAATTAAATGATTCAAGTAAAATGGAAAGTTGTTTCAAATTGTATTTTCTATCTGAATTATGAATGAAAAAATTTGGGTTTTATGTCCCTTTCACATTGGAGTTTAGACCCCTGACATTTATTTATTTATTTATAAAATATTTTACCAGGAAGGATACATTGCGATTTCTCTCATTTTCAAGTATGTCCTGGGTCCACAAAACATTGCATTGATACAATAGGGTACAATAAAATACAAAAACAATAATAATACATAATATATGCAAAATTTAACATAGAACAGGTAGGAAATATATAATCAACCATGACAGGTGCATTCTGTTTTGAGATATGCAGAGAGGGATCTCTTAAAGGACTTTAGGTTTGGGGAAGGTTTTAAAGTGTGCGGGAGGTCGTTCCATAATTGTGGTGCTCTGTAGGAAAAAGGCAGGCTAAATAATGTGCTGGTACTGGATCGGAGGTTATAGGAGGTGGGAATAGCCGGGGAGAGCATTCTGCTCAGGTAGGGTGGGAGCTTCCCAAAAAATCTCCTAAACACAAGGCTGGAAAGATGGAGGGTGCGTCTGGATTCCAGCGACAGCCAGTTTAGTTCTTTTATCATGTCACAATGGTGGGTCCTGTAGTTACATTGTAGCACAAAGCGGCAGAACAAGTTACACAGTGTATTAAGTTTATTAAGGTGAGTTTGCAGTGCAGGTGCATATACTACGTCCCCATAATCCATGATAGGCATCAGCATTTGCTGTACAATATTTTCCTTTACTGCAGAGCTGAGGCAGGATGTGTTTCTGTACAGGGCACCTAGTTTTGGATAGAGTTTAGATGCAAGTTTTTCTATGTGGAGGCCAAAAGATAGATTGGGTTCTAACAATATACCCAAGTATTTGAAACAGTGGACTGCGGTCAGTGTACAATTTGATTTTGTTTTGATGCGTAGATGGGAATTTTGTAGTTTATGTAATTTAGGTACCGTTCTAAAGAACATTGTGACAGTTTTGTCAGTGTTTAGGAAGAGTTTGTTTTTTAGATCCACTTTTCTACCTCTGTAAACTGGTCTTGGAGCACTGCCTCAAGCTGCGGCAGATCAGATTTGCTTGCATAGATTACTGTGTCGTCTGAGTACATGTGTACAGTTGAGGATTTGCAGACATTTGGCAGATCATTTATAAATAATGTAAATAGTAGTGGGCCGAGAATGGAACCTTGGGGAACACCACACGTGACTGGGAGAGGGAGGGAGTCGCTGTCAGAAATGGAGACATACTGTGATCGATCCGATACATATGATCGAAACCAGGTTAGCAGACGATCACGATACCTGAGTTTTTTAGTTTGAGCAGTAGTATGTCGTGGTCTACTGTGTCAAAGGCCTTTGCAAAATCAAGGAAAATTGCTCCAGTTAGGTCTCCTTGTTCCATGCCAGTTTGTATGTCGTTTCAAACTTTTAGGAGGGCAGTTGTAGTGGAGTGATTCGGGCGAAAACCCGATTGAACAGGGGTCAGATAGTTAGATTGTTGGTAATACTCACATAGTTGCGTATGGACGCATTTTTCTAAGATTTTTGACAATACTGGGAGCAATGATATTGGGCGATAGTTAGTAACCAAGGTTAACTCACCACTTTTATGGATAGGCACTACTCTTGCAGTCTTCCAAAGTTTGGGTATGTATCCAGACACCAAGGATTCGTTAATTAGGGTTGTGACAGGTTTAGCAATTGCCGGCGCACTGAGCTTCAACAGCATTGCTGGGATTTGATCAGGTTCAGACTGGTTTCTTAATGACATTGATGGGTACAGGTCTAAAATTGAGCTTATCTATATTGGGTCTTTGCAGATTTAATGGGGCCTGATCAACATTTGTAGTTTCAGGATGTGTGTCATTTATTAGTTTGTCAATCAGGGTGGTGGAGCATCTGACAAAATAATTGTTAAAGGCATTTGCTACTTCTAAGGGAAGTTGGAGGGTTTGGTTGTCCACTTTGACAGTGGAGGGTTGGGAGTGGATTGGGGGAGTGTGTAAGTTATTTATGACTTTCCAAAATTTTCTAGGGTTCGATTTGTTATTGTTCAGATTTTCACAGAAATATTGGGCCTTGGCTAATTTTGTTTGTTTAGTGCATATATTTTGCCATTGTCTATATACACAATGATCGTTCATAGAGCCAGTATGCTTGAACTTTGACCACAGTGAATCCCGAAACTGGTACATTTGAATGAGGTCAGCTGTGATCTACTTGTAGTAGTTCAGACTGAAAGAATTCAACTGCAGAGTATAAATCTGGAATTAGGTTTAATCTGTGCCAGGGGAAGTTCTTGATGTCATTTAGAAATGATTGAAGATTAAAAAAATTTAAGGACCTGGTGATTTTAACCTTAGGAGAGGATTTAGTAGCCTTTATTTTGTGCACGCAGTACACTAAGCAGTGGTCACTGAAACTGTTAGGGAGAACACCTGCCTCCTGGATTCGGTCAGGAGAAGTGGAGAGAATCCAATCGAGCAGGGTGTGGTTATGGCTTTTAATGTTTATGCGAGTTGGGGAGGAGATTAATTGCGTTAGCTGCAAAGTCTTAAACGGCGAGCAAGAACTATTGTTTTTAGGATTCAGCCAATCAGTGGCGGCTGGTGAATTTTTAAGATGGGGGTGCACAAGACCCCGCCCCTTTGAGAAAGCCCCACCCCTCAAATGGCTCCACCCATTTGAACCAAAGTAGGCACAAATTCTAAACTCTTGAATCTGATTATATATATATATATATATATATATATATATATATATATATATAAAATCTAAGTCTAAAGACATCTCTGTCACACAGTTCCAGGCAGGCAGAAGACTCTAGAGTTCTATATGCTATTGAAAGCAGAGGGCACCATAAAGAAAATCATATATACATGTCTATTGTATGTGTGTGTGGAGATATATATATATCACACACACACACACACACACACACACATATATATATATATATATATATATATATATATATATATATATATATATATATATATATATATATATATATATACACACACATTTATTTTACACATCTTAGTTTATTTCATCTGTTATTTTTAAAATTGATCATTAAACAACCTTCAATGCTTAGGAATGGGAAAATACATCAGAGCTTACACTGACTACTGCAGACATCATTGCAAAGGGCTGTAAATCAATAATACCAGACCATCCACATAACCTCCTCACCTCTTCAGAGTTCTTAGGACAACATAACTTTTGGAGCACAGTTTAACCCCATGGCTCCCAAAAAGGGCTACAGTACACTGCACTGGAATACACTGCAGCCCTCTCTTGCAGCCAAGGGGTTAAACTGAGATCTGGATGTTATCTTTTAGCTCTCTGCAAGCAGTTGTTTGTATTGTTTCTGTTTCTTTCTCCAAGCTTAAACAAAGCTGCAGCTAATACGTAGCCTGCAAATTGTGTGCTTTTGTCTATAATGCAAGAAATAATTCAGAAAACCGGCAGCATCAAAGTGATCACAAATCACCCACACAAATATATTACCACAGCAGCTCGCTCTCACACTATTGACCTCTCGGCAATATCAGATGTGTGAGATATAAATTTGTGAGCACTTTAACTTTAATTTTGCGCTCTCTTTATCTACCTGAGTGCCTGTTGCCCTGCATCTAAAATTGAAATGACAGCCAGTAGTAGTACACACGCTCCAAAATATGCAGCTAATTAAAAATGCTTGTACTGGTCTGATAAACACTATTTATACATATCTTACTTACATATATAATATCTTTATAACAGCAGCATGCTCTTAACTTACACCTCTTCTATTCTATTTCGATATTGCAAGTATGTGCCGAAAGCAGAGCAGTTTTAGAGCGTGCTGCTGTAAAAAAATAGTGTGCATTACATTTTAGTTTCCCAGTTAATGAGCCCACTTGCAGTTGCTACTAACCCTGCTAGCAGTTTGGGGAGTTATCCATTTTTACTGTACTTTTATAATGTCCATTATTTCCAGCACAGACAGAGTGATAATTTTGTCCCATGTCTGCCTTCGTCAGAACTGCACCTGTCATATTGGTTTGTTGAGTAGTACTTACTGTGTAGTACTAGCAGAGCGCACAAAATTTTTTTTAAACTCCCTCCCCCTCAGGCAATCTAGCGTGCATTTAAAAAAAGAAATTAAAAGAAAATACAACTATTGGGCTGTCAGCAGGCAGTGTACACTGAAAACTAAACTGTGTACTCAAAATAATAATAACACAAAAAATAAATAGATGGGCTTTTCTTTAGAACGAATAGTTCTTCTAGTGGTGCACAGTAGCGCCCCAGGCAATTGCCTGCCCATAAAAACAGCCCTGCTATGCCTGCTGAGCAACAGCTGCTTTTGTCTTCCTGACTGTGCTCAAAACAGGGTGGCCGCTCTGCTCCCTCACCTGCTCAGTCCCACTCTGTGCTGCTCAAGGCCCCAAGCAGGTCGCCTGCGCTCCATCACACTGTGACTGCCCAAAATTAGCTACTCTCTCAGCTCACGACTATCTCCACAATGAGATATTGTTCCATTGAGGAGGAGGAGGAGCCTAGTGAAGCGTCATCACGTCACGTGGTATCCGGACCGGCTTAGCACACCACCTCATTGGCTCACTCGCACAGGCTGAACTGTGCGATTAAGCCAGTATAGGGATGGGTTGGAGGGTGGGAGTGGTGTCCCAAGTGTCTGCATTAAAAGCAATGACACAGGCATGTAGGCTCTACCGCACGTGCGGTTCAATACAAAATCAATGGAAAAATTAAAAGAAATATTTTTACAACAAAAAACAATTTTGCTTTAACTTTTTTAGGGGTATAACTTAAACATAATTTTTCCAATAGGGGGACTATTGGAAAAATTATATTTTCTTCAGAATTTTTTTTTCTTTTCTTCTTCTTTTGATGGGGGTTCACGTGCGGGTGTGCACATATGGAGGAGCCTCCACTGCAAAGACCAAAATTTCACTTTTTTGGTTTTAAGCTATGGTTTCACTAAGGAGATGGGCTATGTCAGAAATGGGATGCACAGGGGAGCTAGGTGGGTGGTAGATTCCTGCAACAATGATTGATTTACTGCATGAGATTTCAATTGTGCCAGAAAGGAAATCAAAGGTGGCAGGAGAGCTACATTTTTGTAAGGGGGTGTACTTTATGGAATTGTCAACATACATTACAATGCCCCTAACTCTTTTTGCTCTGTCATTTCTATGGCATGAATACCCATGTATTGCAATGGCAGAGTCAGGTATTTTTGCTGTTAGCCACGATTCAGAGATCACATTGATTTTGGGCTTGTAATGTGAACACCATGCTTGCAGTGCATCGATTTTTGGTAGTAAGCTGTGGATATTGCAGTGCTCAAAGGAGAGGCCTTTTTTAGTTTGAAGGCTAGGAATGGAATTTGTTGGGGGACCAGGGTTAGACTCTACATCATTTGCAAGAGCAAGTAACATAATGAATAGGAATGCGGACATATTTTTTGTTTGGCCATATAGTGAATGGAATATTTTATAATTTTGTGAGGTGGGGGTAGGGGGACTATTTTTTATAACTCTCCACCAGCACTCAGCAGATAAATTATGACAACAGAGCAGGCCATGGTGTATGATAATTTGTTTTCCAGTTTGAGGTGTGTGCTTATGGCTATAGTGATGTGAACAAAATTGGAGTGAGAAAAGGGTTATCACGAATAACAGTATGGTCATATTTGCATTCATGTTAGTGGTATGAGGTGTGTAGATGAAAATAAAAATGAAAAAAGAAATAAAAAGTATATAATATTGATGTGTGATATATAGCTACTTGTAGGGAGAGAGGGTATGTATTCTATAGGGTTAAGTGAATGGAAGGATGTGCTGATCAGTGTTTGCACCTGTTATTTCAGGAGAATGAAAGTTGTATGGGAGAATATCTATAAATGAGGAAATGAGCTTGGGGTGGGTGGGGAGATTACCTTAATATGCATGGTTACTATGTAGATAAATGCTTATGAAGTAAGTAATGAGAGGACATTTTACATAATCCTCACTTGAAAACTCCATACCGAGTTTGGTGTCTATGAATTACTTTGGACATAAAATAATCTTTCCTACTTTGGGGTAGTGACAATACCTTGGAGCTGAATTTGTAGGATGGATCTCTTGCATCAAAGAATCGACAATATGATAGTGTAGTAGGAGATAGATCCGTGAATATTTGGATTGTATGACCTTCATATGTGAGGTTACTAGATGCTCCTGCAGCTTTGAGTATTAGTTCTTTAATGTGAAAATACTGTAACTTCACTATAATGTCCCTTGTCTTTGATTGAGTAGGCTTGGTTAGAGCTCTGTGAACTCTTTCCATTCGTAGCATATTGGGTTCAGTATCAGGAATAAGTTGATAAAAAATCTCTGTGACATCGAATTGGAGATTCTTATATTCTTCTGGCAGGTTTCTTATTCTGAGAGGTGTGAACGGTTCTCCAAATCCTCAACTTGATCTTCTAATTTTCTAACATAGATTGAGTGGTCCTGGAGGGTATGTTGAATTTGAGGGATTTCCTCAGCTATATCATCAAGTCTATTCTCAATTTCCGAGGTCCGTCCTCCAATTTCGTCCTCCAATTTCTCTTATATCTTTCTTAAGTTCAGACAGCGCTGTTTTCAGTTCTTCCTGGAACAGTGTTTTAATTTGGGATAAGAGTTCCTGATTGGGATATCTCCTGGGCCAGCGGCTCTCTCTTCTATGATGTCCAAAGTATAACTTTGTTTAGATGGAGAGGAATTTTTCTCTTGTGTTTTAAGTTTTATTTGGGATTTGGATAAGCACACTTTTACTGATTGGGTTCTATTTTTCATCTTGTAAAAATATATTGTTATGTCTCTGATCTCAGGGTAATATATCAGTTATGTTGATAAGCTCTGCCGTTCCCAGTAGAAGCAGTATATATGACTGAGGAAATTATGTTTTGCAAGACTCTGCTTTATATCATCTTTGACTTGGGTTCAGTTATATTGTTTCATTTGTCACTTCAAACTAGCTCCTTACATTTAGTATTTAATGTTCAAGTTCTAGCAGTCTTTATTATTTTAGGGAATTCCAGTTCTTGTATCTATTGATATCTGCAAACCACTATTAGGTTCCCTAATAGTATCCTGACTCGTCGCTTATGTGGCTTCAAAATCAAGTTAGGGAATCACAAGATGTATATTATAGTGGGAGAAAAAGAATTATGATTTCAGAAGTTCCCTATCTGTGAGGAGATGGCCTTACATCAGTGTTTGTCTCTTTAAGTTAGCAATCCTCCTATTTCCAGCACATTGAACTGCGTATCTTATTCACCATATACAGAGTGTTATTTAATTTGATCTGTAGTAGCTGTGATTTAATGAACTCTTGTAATCAATGTATTCCCCTTGTGTAAAGGTTTTAGTACTCTCTTACTTATTAGATGCCTTAATAATTAATGATCTTATGAGAGGACCGTATTGCTATGTGTTAGGCTTGTGTGGAGATGTCGCACTCTTTTTATATTTTTCTAATATGGCGTCTTTTACCGTCTCGTATCCCAAGTCTGGAATTTCTCTTGATCTTTACTAAGTGCTTTAATTGCGACTCAATCCTTTACTGTTTTTAGTGTCTCTTAACATGTATTGCTGTTCAGTCTGTAGGGGAGACGGCCAACCTGTGTCCCTCAATATCAGTCACGTACTCGCAACTGCTTTCTTCTGTAGCTTTCGCTCCGAGAGGATTGCCTGCAACTTTGGAGTTGCAGTTCTGTTTTAATGACCGACGATCTGATTCTGGTCACTTCGATCTCCTCTCTTTTAAGTCTTGACTGCAGCTGTCGGAGCAGAGCCCTGAACCTCCGGCGACTGCTGCCTGCTCCGAAGGCCTCCGCTTCTTCAATAAAGTCGCTCCGGTAAAGCGTTATCGCTTTTTTTTAGAAAAAAATCCTTCCTCAATTGTATTTGGCTTAGTTCCGGTGCTAATTTTATGGCAAATTGCAGATTTTTTGGGAAATCCAAATACTCTTTATAATATTTTTGAGAGGAGCTGTATCTCAGTTGACTTTGTATTTTTTTTACAGGTAAAAGAGCTGTTTAACTTAGGGCAATGCCCTAAAAAAGGACCTTTTAAGGGCAATTGGTAGTTTATTGTAGGCTAGGGGGGTGTTTTTATTTTGCGGGGGCTTTTTTATTTTTATAGGGCTAATCTAATAATGTTTTTATTTTTGATCATTTCGTTTATTATTTTTTGTAAGCTTAGTGTTTTTTATTTTTCAAAAGTTAGTGTTGATTATTTTTTGTAATTTTAGATTTTTTAATTTTTCTCGTAGTGTTAGGTTTTTTAATATTTGTAATTTAGCTTTTTAATTGGTAATATTTTTTATTTTATTATAATAGTTATTGTCAGAAATATCTCAGGATTCAGCTCCTAAGGAGTTAACTTTGTGCAGCTTGCACTCAAAACAGTTATTTGTTTTCAAGAAGAATTGTGTTTGTATTTTCTTTGAAGTGCCAGAACCCTCTAACTAGCCACCAAATGCTAGTGTGTATGCATTGAGTCATAAAATCACTGAAGCTCTTAGTCACAGAGATACACAGGATAAAGTTTATGGCTTAAGCTGTCAATAGAATGCATGATGCAAAACAGGCCCTTCATTACAAAAACTGACCAGGTCACTGACAGGACATTGGTATATTATGTACATATGTGGGTTAAAAGTGTTATAACCTTAACGGCAGGTAAATATGACAACCTATGGCATATTTGATATCAAACTGGTTCTCCCAATAAAACTAAGAGGTTCTAAATATGTAAATATAGAAATTTCTTACCTAGCAGGAATGATAATGGATTGTATAAATTCAGGCAAGAAATTTAGTCTATTGAAGTTTGTAAAGACAGTGGGGTTTCTTAGCCCGCCCAGGAGGGTGTCGTTAAGCAAGATGATCTCTGAGAAGTAGGTATAAGAATCTTATTTTTTAACAATAAGATTGTCATTCTTACAAGGGGAGCTGCTGTACAGAAGTAAGGAGCCATCATTTTCTTGCCATTCCCCTGGCGCAGATCTTGAAGCTAGTAAAGTATTCAATTCTGTTTTTCTCCTTTTTATTTTAAAACACTGTTTGCGTGTGTAATTTTATTTGTAACAACTTTTTATTATTAATGCATTGTGCATAATATTTTTGGCATAATAAATAATTCCTTTATTAAGTTTGGCCTTTGTCTAATAATTGAACCACTTTACTGAAAGAGACTGGAATATTAGAACTGTATAATTTTAGGTTATTTTCTGCTAAATTGTATTTCTAGAGTTAATGTGTAAAGTCTGGGGTTTTCCTTAAGATTTTCCCTTTAATAAATTTTAAGTGGTGGCAGCATTTGAGCTATAGGTGACAGAAAAGGGGGCTGAAAACCCTTTCTGTGCCAAATAAGTGACTGGTGCAGGGTTGGATAACCTTGGTTCGTCACAAATTGGTGGGCAGCGGTGTAGATAATTTTTTTTATTATTAGATTTTAGTGCTTGTGGATTTGCTAGTGTGGAAATCCCGGTACTAAAATAGATTGTTTCTTACAATTTCCAAAGGCTAAAACTCAGTGCATTATATAGTGACACATTGCAAACAGTCCCCTTCCCTATTCTCTGTTGTTCTTTTCTATTTTATTTTTGCTATGGAGGCATACGAGCAGCGATCTAAAGAGGCACTTATACTCCTATGCCAGGAGCGGGATATTCCAACACGTTCAAAGAACAAAGATTTACTAATACAAGCTCTTGTTGAATATGATAACAGCCAAATCACACCAGTTGAGGTCTCAGGAGAGATGTCTGCAGCTGGGGGCAGCGATTCATCAGAATCTGGGGATCCCTTGGACTGTTATTTGCAAACTGTTCTTAAACATATGGGCTCAGTGGATGCAAGTTTGCGCATGGAACTGATTACAAAGTTTTATGAAAGACAGGCTGCTGAACGACAAGCTGCTGTGGCTGAGAGACAGGCGTCTCTGGCAGCTGAGAGACAGGCTGCTGAACGACAGGCAGAGAGAGAGTATCAGCTACAGCTTGCACGGTTGGAGAGAGGGATGGTCTCACCTGTTGTTAGTGAACCTAGAGACCCCCCTGCTCCCAGAGTGCGTGCAGAGAATTTTCCCACCCTGGAGAAAGATGGAGATGTGGATGTATTCCTGCGTAGCTTTGAGAAAGTGTGCAGACAGTTCCAGTTGCCAAGGGAGCAGTGGGCCAAGTACCTTACCCCTGGCCTGAAAGGTCCTGCACTGGAGGCGTTTGCTGAACTACCCCCAGAGTTTGATCAGGACTATGATTCCATTAAAGCTGCCCTGCAGAGGAGATACAATCTTACTCCTGAAGTTTACCGAAAGAAATTCCGTTCCCTGCAGAAAGGTGTGTCAGAGAGCTATATTACAGCTGTTAGAAACTTGAGGACAGCCTTTAAACAGTGGGTCAGAGGATTAAAAGTTGCCACTATGGAGGAGCTGGAAGATTTGATTGTGAAGGAGCAATTTATGCAGCTGTGCCCAGCCGGAGTTCAAGAATGGGTTTTAGATCGGAAACCCATAACAGCATTGGAAGCTGGCGAGCTGGCTGATTTTTACACAGCTAACAGGTCTCCAGAGAATGGGAGGAAATCCTTTTCTAAGGGGGGATCCACCTGTAAAGGAGCTGCTGCACGACCCCCCTTCACAAAGCCTGCTGTGCCTTTATCCAGTGTGTCTGCTCCCTCTGGGAAAGGAGGGGCGAGTGCTGCATCTGGGCAGGGGGATACCCGCAGATGTTTTATTTGCAACAAAGTGGGCCACATCAGCTCCACTTGCCCAGAGAGGATTAACTTGGGGCAATCAGATGGAGGGAGTAATCCCTCAGAAGTACCAGCATCTGTTTTGTTTGTTACCTGTCCAGAGGAAAACAACCATGAGAACCTGCAACCTGTGACTGTTGGAGATAAGGTAACCCTAGGGCTAAGGGACACAGGTGCAGAAGTGACTATGGTGCATCCAAAGCTAGTGAACTCTGAGAACATTATCCCTGGAAAGACTCTAGCACTTAAAGGGATTGGGGGAATGAAACTTGCAGTGCCTATGGCACGTATATATCTTGATTGGGGAGTGGGGAGAGGTTTAAGAAATGTGGGGGTATCTGAAAATATTCCTAATGATGTTTTACTGGGTACTGATTTGGGTAGATTGTTATCTCTTTATGTGCCTGACAATGCTACATGTGACCTAGTGACATTAGTTGCAGACCCTTATGTGGAAAGGGCTGTGTGTAAAAATGCTCAGAGACATTATGACCAGGAGGGAGGACAGAGTGCATGTGTGCGCAGGGCTGTGCCTGAACTGGGGGTGTCTGTGCTGAGAGGTGAAGCTGTACGAGGAGATGCTGACTGGGGAGAACGACAGACAGACGGTGTGTGTCTTCCTGTACTTAAACCAGCAGTATCGGCGAATTACCATTAGCTGTTCAGGGAGAAACTGATGGTGGAGAAAGGCCGATAGACTGTGTGGGTCTGTCTGTGCCTGAACTGAGTTTACCTGTACAGGGAGGAGCTGTTTGTGAGAGAAGGCAGATGAGGGGTGCGTGTCTGCCTGTGATTGAATCAGTGGATTCTATAGAAGGAGGTGAGATTGACGGGGGAGAGAATGACTGGGTGACTGGGCCGCTGGATGATGTGTGCCAGTCTCGGCCAGGGACAATTCTGTACCCTGTGAAAAGACACAATAGTTGGGATAAATGGCAGAAGGAAGATGTGTGCTTGTCTGCACCAGTGTCAAAAGGATACCAGATTCTGTGTGATTATGCAAAGTGGCAGACTGACTGTGAGAGAGAGCAGGGGGGCAAACTAGCCCACTCTAGGACAGAAGCAGCAAAGCCACAGATTTCAGACTGTGTGGGGGAGGAGGGTACAGGATACTCTTTGAGGGACCCCCAGAGTGAGTGTGAAAGATTGTGGGTGACAGAGACCCCAGTAACCTCAGCTGTGACCTATAAACAGACTGCACAGGCTAGGGGACAGAGACTGACACAGACTGCAGGCACAGGGGGGAGGAGTACAGAGAAGTGTATTTACACAGCCCCACCGTGCCATTCAGCAAATATACTGATAGATGTGCAGCATCAGTGTCCCCAGCAGTTAGAACCCACAGTGAGGAGAAGGGGGGCAGTTAGTCAACCCCCTACCAACCATAACAGAGTGCAGGAGTACAGGAATTCTACTCCAGTGGGAGGGCAAGAGCCTATGGTAGTTAAGCAGCAACTGACAGCACACAATATGCTTAGAGAGCACACCATAGGTAGCAAGACACTAGGTTTCACAGGCACCTCTGTAACAGGGGATGATGTGTTGTTCAGGGATAAGATGCCAACCTTATTGGGGGAGGTACCTGCAAAACCCAGAGATGCCATATTCACACAAAAACAGTTGCAGGAGTTTATTGCCAGAGAGGGAGTGTGTGAGATGGTCCATAATGTTCTTGTACTCACGCCCATGAGACAGAACAAACTAGAGGCTGCATGGGAGGGGCCCTGCAATATATTCAATCGGTTGGGTAGAGCAACTAGTGTGTCACTTTTAAAAGGAGGGCATCCTGCTGCCAAAACTGCTAGGTGCAATCTGTCTGGCAATGGTGTTCTCACCGCAAGGGGAAGCTCCTTTTGATACGCATCGGGAGTGGCTCGTAGCCACCCCCTTTTGCGTCTCTTATTGGGGGAGGTGTCACAAATATCTCAGGATTCAGCTCCTAAGGAGTTAACTTTGTGCAGCTTGCACTCAAAACAGTTATTTGTTTTCAAGAAGAATTGTGTTTGTATTTTCTTTGAAGTGCCAGAACCCTCTAACTAGCCACCAAATGCTAGTGTGTATGCATTGAGTCATAAAATCACTGAAGCTCTTAGTCACAGAGATACACAGGATAAAGTTTATGGCTTAAGCTGTCAATAGAATGCATGATGCAAAACAGGCCCTTCATTACAAAAACTGACCAGGTCACTGACAGGACATTGGTATATTATGTACATATGTGGGTTAAAAGTGTTATAACCTTAACGGCAGGTAAATATGACAACCTATGGCATATTTGATATCAAACTGGTTCTCCCAATAAAACTAAGAGGTTCTAAATATGTAAATATAGAAATTTCTTACCTAGCAGGAATGATAATGGATTGTATAAATTCAGGCAAGAAATTTAGTCTATTGAAGTTTGTAAAGACAGTGGGGTTTCTTAGCCCGCCCAGGAGGGTGTGGTTAAGCAACATGATCTCTGAGAAGTAGGTTTAAGAATCTTATTTTTTAACAATAAGATTGTGATTCTTACAAGGGGAGCTGCTGTACAGAAGTAAGGAGCCATCATTTTCTTGCCATTCCCCTGGCGCAGATCTTGAAGCTAGTAAAGTATTCAATTCTGTTTTTCTCCTTTTTATTTTAAAACACTGTTTGCGTGTGTAATTTTATTTGTAACAACTTTTTATTATTAATGCATTGTGCATAATATTTTTGGCATAATAAATAATTCCTTTATTAAGTTTGGCCTTTGTCTAATAATTGAACCACTGTATAATTTTAGGTTATTTTCTGCTAAATTGTATTTCTAGAGTTAATGTGTAAAGTCTGGGGTTTTCCTTAAGATTTTCCCTTTAATAAATTTTAAGTTGTGGCAGCATTTGAGCTATAGGTGACAGAAAAGGGGGCTGAAAACCCTTTCTGTGCCAAATAAGTGACTGGTGCAGGGTTGGATAACCTTGGTTCGTCACAGTTATGTTTAATGTTAGGTTTATTTTTATTTCACAGGTAAGTTTTTATTTATTTAAATATAGTTATATTGTAATTTTAATTTAAAGTTAGGGTGGTGTTAGGTTTAGGGGTTAATAGTTTAATTAAGTGTTTTGCGATGTTGGGGGCCAGCGGTTTAGGGGTTAATAGGTTTATTTAGTGGAGGAGATGTAGGAGGCCGGAGGTTTAAGGGTTAATAGGTTTATTTAGTTGCAGAGATGTGGGAGGCCCGAGGTTTAGGGGTTAATAACTTTATTATAGTGTCGGGGAGCGGCGGGAATAGAGATTAATTACTTTATTATAGTGGTGGTGATGTCGGGGCGCGGCGGAATAGGGGTTAATAATTTCATTATAGTGGCGGTGATGTCGGGGAGCGGCGGAATAGGGGTTAATAATTTTTATTAGGGTCGCCAATGTTGGGAGCGGCAGATTAGGGGTTAATAACTTTATTTAGGTGTCAATGATGTCTGGGGCAGCAGATTAGGGGTGTTTAGACTTGGGGTTTATGTTAGGATGTTAGATTTAAACATAACTTTTTTCCCCCATAGACATCAATGGGGTTGCGTTACGGAGAATTTTCATTCCGCACTTCAGGTGTTAGTTTTTTTTCTAACACTCTCTCCCTATTGATGTCTATAGGGGAAAGCGTGCATGAGCACGTCAAAGCAGCCCTTGTATTTTGTTCAGTATGGAGCTTAATGCCACCATATCGCACGCACAAGGAGGCTTTTCAGTAACTCGTAATGGCAGCGATGTGGAGGGTGAAATAACGCAACTTTTTTGGCATTAGTTTTGCACCCTGTTTAGCGCAAAACTTGTAATCTAGGTGTGAGGAAGTAATCACTACAGTTCCAGTAGAGAAAAAGAATCAAAGGTTCTATTCCAATCTTTTCATTGTCCAAAAGAAAGAAGGATCTCAAAACACTAAACTTTAGTGCAGGAGGGTCAATTTATGTCTACCATAGGTTTAAAAGATGTTTATTTGCATATCCTTATTCATAGGGATCATGTCAGATTTGCCTCCTCAAATAGGTATTATCAGTTTGTGGAGCTTCCCTTTGGACTGGCAACGGTACTCAAAATACTTACAAAGGTTCTTGAAGCACCATTGTCCATAATGAGAGCTCTGGGGATTGTGGTAGCTCCATATCTAGACCACGTTCTGTTACAGACACCCTCTCTCCAAATGACAAGGGAACATACAGGCATTCTTCTTCAGTATCTTTGCATTCACAGTTGGAGAATCAACCTTCCAAAAAGCTCCTTGTGATGTACAGGGTTCATCAACCCTGCCACAGTCACCATTTTGCGCAAAAAGGGTTAACAGACCCTTTCCACCTTAACCAGTTTGCCACAATCTAGCCACTCCAGGCAAGCCTGTGATTTAGTTAAGTGGGTGCAAGGGTTAACAAAAAATGCCCAACATTGTCACCTCCAATGATCTGTTATAGAGAGTCCTGCCTGCAGTGTACACTGTCTCCTCCAGTGATCAGTTATAGAGAGTCCTGCTTGCAGTGTACATTGTCACCTCCAGTGATCAGTTATAGAGATGCCTGCCTGCAGTGTACATTTTCACCTCTAGTGATCAGTTATAGAGATCCCTACCTGCAGTGTACATTGTCACCTCTAGTGATCAGTTATAGAGAGTCCTGTCTGCAGTGTACATTGTCTCCTCCAGTGATTAGTTAACGAAAGTCCTGCCTGCAGTATACATTGTCACCTCCAGGGATCAGTTATAGAGATCCCTGCCTGCAGTGTACATTGTCACCTCCAGTAATCAGTTATATAGAGTCTTGCCTGCAGTGTACATTGTCACCTCCAGTAATCTGTTATGGAGAGTCCTGTCTGCAGTGTACATTGTCACCTCCAGTGATCTGTTATAGAGAGTCCTGCCTGCAGTGAACATTGTCACCTCCAGTGATCTGTTATAGAGAGCCCTGCCTGCAGTGTACATTGCCACCTCAAGTGATCAGTTATATAGAGTCCTGCCTGCAGTATACATTGTCACCTCCAGTGATTAGTTTTAGATCCCCTCCTGCCTGCAGTGTACATTGTTAACTCCAGTGATCTGTTATAGAGAGTCCTGCCTGCAGTGTACATTGTTACCTCCAGTGATCTGTTAAAGAGAGTCCTGCCTGCAGTGTACATTGTCACCTCCAGTGATCTGTTAGAGAGAGTCCTGCCTGCAGTGTACATCGTCACCTCCAGTGATCTGTTATAGAGAGTCCTAACTGCAGTGTACATTGTCACCTCCAGTAATCAGTTATAGAGAGTCCTGTCTGCAGTGTACATTACCACCTCCAATGATCTGTTATAGAGAGCCCTGCCTGCAGTGTACATTGTCACCTCTAGTGATCAGTTATAGAGAGTCCTGTCTGCAGTGTACATTATCACCTCCAATGATCTGTTATAGAGAGTCCTGCCTGCAGTGTACATTGTCTCCTCCAGTGATCAGTTATAGAGAGTCCTGCCTGCAGTGAACATTGTCACCTCCATTGATCTGTTATAGAGATCCCATGCCTGCAGTGTACATTGCCACCTCAAGTGATCAGTTATAGAGAGTCCTGTCTGCAGTGTACATTGTCACCTCCAGTAATCTGTTATGGAGAGTCCTGTCTGCAGTGTACATTGTCACCTCCAGTGATCTGTTATAGAGAGTCCTGCCTGCAGTGAACATTGTCACCTCCATTGATCTGTTATAGAGATCCTATGCCTGCAGTGTACATTGCCACCTCAAGTGATCAGTTATATAGAGTCCTGCCTGCAGTATACATTGTCACCTCTAGTGATTAGTTATAGATCACCTCCTGCCTGCAGTGTACATTGTTAACTCCAGTGATCTGTTATAGAGAGTCCTGCCTGCAGTGTACATTGTTACCTCCAGTGATCTGTTATAGAGAGTCCTGTCTGCAGTGTACACTGTCTCCTCTAGTGATCAGTTATAGAGAGTCCTGCCTGCAGTGTACATTGTCACCTCCAGTAATCTGTTATAGAGAGTCCTGCCTGCAGTGTACATTGTCACCTCCAATGATCTGTTATAGAGAGTCCTGCCTGCAGTGTACACTGTCTCCTCCAGTGATCAGTTATAGAGAGTCCTGCTTGCAGTGTACATTGTCACCTCCAGTGATCAGTTATAGAGATGCCTGCCTGCAGTGTACATTGTCACCTCTAGTGATCAGCTATAGAGATCCCTACCTGCAGTGTACATTGTCACCTCTAGTGATCAGTTATAGAGAGTCCTGTCTGCAGTGTACATTGTCTCCTCCAGTGATTAGTTAACGAAAGTCCTGCCTGCAGTATACATTGTCACCTCCAGTGATCAGTTATAGAGATCCCTGCCTGCAGTGTACATTGTCACCTCCAGTAATCAGTTATAGAGAGTCCTGTCTGCAGTGTACATTGTCACCTCCAGTGATCTGTTATAGAGAGTCCTGCCTGCAGTGAACATTGTCACCTCCAGTGATCTGTTATAGAAATCCCTGCCTGCAGTGTACATTGTCACCTCCAGTGATCAGTTATATAGAGTCTTGCCTGCAGTGTACATTGTCACCTCCAGTAATCTGTTATGGAGAGTCCTGTCTGCAATGTACATTGTCACCTCCAGTGATCTGTTATAGAGAGTCCTGCCTGCAGTGTACATTGTCACCTCCAGTGATCTGTTAGAGAGAGTCCTGCCTGCAGTGTACATCGTCACCTCCAGTGATCTGTTATAGAGAGTCCTAACTGCAGTGTACATTGTCACCTCCAGTAATCAGTTATAGAGAGTCCTGTCTGCCGTGTACATTATCACCTCCAATGATCTGTTATAGAGAGTCCTGCCTGCAGTGTACATTGTCACCTCTAGTGATCAGTTATAGAGAGTCCTGTCTGCAGTGTACACTGTCTCCTCCAGTGATCAGTTATAGAGAGTCCTGCTTGCAGTGTACATTGTCACCTCCAGTGATCAGTTATAGAGATGCCTGCCTGCAGTGTACATTGTCACCTCTAGTGATCAGTTATAGAGATCCCTACCTGCAGTGTACATTGTCACCTCTAGTGATCAGTTATAGAGAGTCTTGTCTGCAGTGTACATTGTCTCCTCCAGTGATTAGTTAACGAGAGTCCTGCCTGCAGTATACATTGTCACCTCCAGTGATCAGTTATAGAGATCCCTGCCTGCAGTGTACATTGTCACCTCCAGTAATCAGTTATAGAGAGTCCTGTCTGTAGTGTACATTGTCACCTCCAGTGATCTGTTATAGAGAGTCCTGCCTGCAGTGAACATTGTCACCTCCAGTGATCTGTTATAGAGAGCCCTGCCTGCAGTGTACATTGTCATCTCAAGTGATCAGTTATATAGAGTCCTGCCTGCAGTATACATTGTCACCTCCAGTGATTAGTTATAGATCACCTCCTACCTGCAGTGTACATTGTTAACTCCAGTGATCTGTTATAGAGAGTCCTGCCTGCAGTGTACATTGTTACCTCCAGTGATCTGTTAAAGAGAATCCTGCCTGCAGTGTACATTGTCACCTCCAGTGATCTGTTAGAGAGAGTCCTGCCTGCAGTGTACATTGTCACCTCCAGTGATCTGTTATAGAGAGTCCTGTCTACAGTGTACATTGTCACTTCCAGTGATCTGTTATAGAGATTCCTGCCTGCAATGTACATTGTAACCTCCAGTGATCTGTTATAGAGAGTTCTACCTGCAGTGTACATTGTCACCTCCAGTGATCAGTTACAGAGAGTCCGGCCTGCAGTGTACATTGTCACCTCCAGTAATCAGTTATAGAGAGTCCTGCCTGCAGTGTACATTGTCACCTCCAGTGATCAGTTATAGGGAGTCCTGCCTGCAGTGTACATTATCACCTCCAGTGATCTGTTATAGAGAGTCCTGCCTGCAGTGTACATTGTCACCTCTAGTGATCAGTTATAGAGAGTCCTGTCTGCAGTGTACACTGTCTCCTCCAGTGATCAGTTATAGAGAGTCCCGTCTGCAGTGTACATTGTTACCTCCAATGATCTGTTATAGAGAGTCCTGCCTGCAGTGTACATTGTCTCCTCCAGTGATCAGTTATAGAGAGTTCTGCTTGCAGTGTACATTGTCACCTCCAGTGATCAGTTATAGAGATACCTGCCTGCAGTGTACATTGTCACCTCTAGTGATCAGTTATAGAGATCCCTACCTGCAGTGTGCATTGTCACCTCTAGTGATCAGTTATAGAGAGTCCTGTCTGCAGTGTACATTGTCTCCTCCAGTGATCAGTTATAGAGAGTCCTGCGTGCAGTATACATTGTCTCCTCCAGTGATCAGTTATAGAGAGTCCTGCCTGCAGTGTACATTGTCACCTCCAGTAATCTGTTATAGAGAGTCCTGCCTGCAGTGTACATTGTCACCTCCAATGATCTGTTATAGAGAGTCCTGCCTGCAGTGTACACTGTCTCCTCCAGTGATCAGTTATAGAGAGTCCTGCTTGCAGTGTACATTGTCACCTCCAGTGATCAGTTATAGAGATGCCTGCCTGCAGTGTACATTGTCACCTCTAGTGATCAGTTATAGAGATCCCTACCTGCAGTGTACATTGTCACCTCTAGTGATCAGTTATAGAGAGTCCTGTCTGCAGTGTACATTGTCTCCTCCAGTGATTAGTTAACGAAAGTCCTGCCTGCAGTATACATTGTCACCTCCAGTGATCAGTTATAGAGATCCCTGCCTGCAGTGTACATTGTCACCTCCAGTAATCAGTTATAGAGAGTCCTGTCTGCAGTGTACATTGTCACCTCCAGTGATCTGTTATAGAGAGTCCTGCCTGCATTGAACATTGTCACCTCCAGTGATCTGTTAAAGAAATCCCTGCCTGCAGTGTACATTGTCACCTCCAGTGATCAGTTATATAGAGTCTTGCCTGCAGTGTACATTGTCACCTCCAGTAATCTGTTATGGAGAGTCCTGTCTGCAGTGTACATTGTCACCTCCAGTGATCTGTTATAGAGAGCCCTGCCTGCAGTGTACATTGCCACCTCAAGTGATCAGTTATATAGAGTCCTGCCTGCAGTATACATTATCACCTCCAGTGATTAGTTATAGATCCCCTCCTGCCTGCAGTGTACATTGTTAACTCCAGTGATCTGTTATAGAGAGTCCTGCCTGCAGTGTACATTGTCACCTCCAGTGATCTGTTAGAGAGAGGCCTGCCTGCAGTGTACATTACCACCTCAAGTGATCAGTTATATAGAGTCCTGCCTGCAGTATACATTGTCACCTCCAGTGATTAGTTATAGATCCCCTCCTGCCTGCAGTGTACATTGTTAACTCCAGTGATCTGTTATAGAGAGTCCTGCCTGCAGTGTACATTGTTACCTCCAGTGATCTGTTAAAGAGAGTCCTGCCTGCAGTGTACATCGTCACCTCCAGTGATCTGTTAGAGAGAGTCCTGCCTGCAGTGTACATCGTCACCTCCAGTGATCTGTTATAGAGAGTCCTAACTGCAGTGTACATTGTCACCTCCAGTAATCAGTTATAGAGAGTCCTGTCTGCAGTGTACATTATCACCTCCAATGATCTGTTATAGAGAGTCCTGCCTGCAGTGTACATTGTCACAGTTATAGAGATGCCTGCCTGCAGTGTACATTGTCACCTCTAGTGATCAGTTATAGAGATCCCTACCTGCAGTGTACATTGTCACCTCTAGTGATCAGTTATAGAGAGTCTTGTCTGCAGTGTACATTGTCTCCTCCAGTGATTAGTTAACAAGAGTCCTGCCTGCAGTATACATTGTCACCTCCAGTGATCAGTTATAGAGAGTCCTGTCTGTAGTGTACATTGTCACCTCCAGTGATCAGTTATAGAGAGTCCTGCCTGCAGTGAACATTGTCACCTCCAGTGATCTGTTATAGAGAGCCCTGCCTGCAGTGTACATTGTCGTCTCAAGTGATCAGTTATATAGAGTCCTGCCTGCAGTATACATTATCACCTCCAGTGATTAGTTATAGATCACCTCCTACCTGCAGTGTACATTGTTAACTCCAGTGATCTGTTATAGAGAGTCCTGCCTGCAGTGTACATTGTTACCTCCAGTGATCTGTTAAAGAGAATCCTGCCTGC
>NC_069506.1:297036802-297199302 GCF_027579735.1 Bombina bombina | reverse complement strand
GATATTGATAACACTGATTTTGCACTATGGTGGCGCCTTCTTTTTTTATTTCTTCTTCGTGTTTGTGTGCTTGAGTGAGTGTGTACATGTGTGCATATCAGTGAATGTGTGTGTAAATGTGTGCATGTATGTGAATGTTTTTTGAGTGTGTATGTGTGTGTGTACATGTGAGTGTGATTGTGTACATGTGAGTGAGTGTGTTCGAGTGTGTATGTGTGAGTGTGTACTGTACATGTGTACATGTGAGTGTGTGTGTGCATGTATGTGAAAGTGTTTATGTGTCTATAGTATTATCTTTGTAAAGCAGTTTTGACTACACTGAAATTAAGTAAGACTGCATAAGTTTATTTTGTGTAGACCTGCAGTTGATTGACTAGAATAAATGTTTATTGTTACTCCCTCACATTCTCTTTTTTTCAGGGTGAGTGCTAAACGGGTGGAGATAGTGAGGTTGTCAGAGGGTTTGTTTTCTTTCATAAAGGTAGTGAGAGTCCACAATCTATTACTCCTGGGAATTATACTCTTGGCCCCAAAACTCCAAGAGCCCTTAAAAACCCCTCCCACTTTACTAGAAACTAGTAACTCGCATGAGGAAGGAGAAGGATGGAGTTGTCTTATTTTTGCCTTTGCATGAGGAAGGAGAAGGATGGAGTTGCTCCAAATATTCTTCTGTGAGAGGGGTCCTCAGACCGATTTGAGGCCCATTTTTCCCTTAGAGTGCTTCAGAGGGAAGTATGGGGTAGTGGCACAGTATGGGGTAGTGGCACAATTACCCCCTGTAGGAGTTAGTCACATGACTGCCACTAGTATCAGGGGACTGGTCTCTAGCCTCTTCCTGTTGGATCAACATTATATACCCTGCAAAGGGGTTAAACACACTGCAGGAGTACTGCCCAGGACCTGCAAAGCACTGTTGGACCAGAGTGGAAACCACCATCAGACTCAGATGTGGAACTATTACTGCTGATTGAATCAGCTGTGGTATCCACTTGGGACCTACAGTGCTTGGCGGGTCCCAAGTGGCACTTCTACTGTGTGTTTAACCTGTTTGTGGGAGTTAAACACACGTTAGTTTAGGGTCAATAGTCTTAAAATGACATGCTCTAACAAATAAGAGAATGTAATTGTTCTATATAATGGCCCTTTAACTGATAGAAAAAAAGGGAAGAAAATAAGCAAAGAAAATACATTGCAAAGTTTGTTTTTAATATTTTCTAAAAAATTGTTTGACGTCCCTTTAATGCTAACACAATCTTGTTAACCCCTTAGTTTTCAGAAACAGCTGCCACAAATTAAATTACAACGCATCATGATCCGACCACAAAGGCAATAATTCCCGCTTGGCCAGAGTTTAACCTTGTGGGCTGGAGATGCAGCTGATTTTAACCCATTAGTGACGACGCAGTGCAGGGTTACTTAGAAACCTAGACATATGAGGTATTCCTAAAATCAAGACAAAACAATCTATTTTGAGGTATTGGGGCCTATCAATCAAGCTCCGAACGGAGCTTGATGCCCCGTGTTTCTGGCGAGCCTGCAGACTCGCCAGAAACAGCAGTTATGAAGCAGCGGTCACAAAGACTGCTGCTCCATAACCTGTCCGCCTGCTCTGAGCAGGCGGACAGACATCACCGGAAATCAACCCGATCGAGTACAATCAGGTTGATTGACACCCCCCTGCTGGCGGCCTATTGGCCTCGAGTCTGCAGGGGGCGGCGTTGCACCAGCAGCTCTTGTGAGCTGCTGGTGCAATGCTGAATACGGCGAGCGTATTGCTCGCCGTATTCAGCGAGGTCTGGCGAACCTCATCGGCACTGTCGGATCAGGTCCGCCAGACTTTCTTAAATAGGGGCCATTTTCTTTAGTTACCCTAGTTGTGTAGATACGATTATAAAGAAAACTTCAAAAAGGATTGTTATGTACCATATTAGTTAACACAAGAAAGCCCTGCTTGTCTCTTAAAAAAACAATATGGGTGCACTTAACATGAACATTAGTAATTATGGTGAAACTAATACAGAGTCAAGATGCCACAATTGCCTCTGCAGAAACTGGGGAGGGGGACCTCAGTCTGTCAAGGGGTTAGGAATAATCCATGGTGATTTTGTCATCATTTAGTGTCTCCTCTACGTATATTTTCACATACAGGGATTTCCCAAAAATGTGTCTCTCCCCAGCCTTTGAGGATAAACATTGGACAACTTTGTTGTAAGCTAACCCTGCAAAATTCTGACTGGTAAATTTGTAACTATATAGTTTTCATTGCAGAATTTAGTCTCTGACATTTTAACAGAAAACTATTGTATAGGAAGACTGGGAGGTTGTAGATGGAATTTTATGCTTTTCCTGTGCATTTATTGCACTTTAGCATAAATACAGTTTAAAATGAGGAGATCAATGAAGCTGCGTAATTGTACAGGGAATCATACAAGGCATGTTGCTATAGTAACATGGATCTGGTACAGATGCAGGAAGCATCCGCGTACACAGAAAGCCGAGCGATGGCAGTCACATAACCTGAGCAATCTAATCTTATTAGCATCCTGACAGATTTGTGTGCAATACCCCAAGGAAATGACGTAAGCAAAATAGGAAACGTCAGAAATGAAACATAATAAATACCTCAAGAGATCTAAGAAAAAAACTTCTAGTGTATTAATATTGTACCCTGTAAAGCTAAGTTTAACTGTTGTGATATCACAAGTACAGTTTTAACAAAAACGTTCTAATCTACCTCTATTCTCAAATGAACATTTTTTTTATTGTCTCCTTTATTAAAATGTAGATCCTTTTCATAAGAGCATACTGAGGTAGGCTCCAGAGCACGCACGTGTCTTGGACACTATGGGCTCGATTTATCAAAGGCTTCAACGCATTACGACTGCAGGTTTTCACAAGAGAACCTGCAGTCCTTATTTATCAAGCAGCGACCATCAGACCGCTGCTTCCCTAACTCTTCTCCACCTCTTAAGTGGAGAATTTAAATTGACAGCTTCTGTCCACGCGTGATTGGCTGTGCCTGGGCAGGGGGTAGCTTTGCACGTGAGCGCAAAATAGAGCTTGTGTGCAATGTTAAATTCCGCCAGAGGCGAGATGCGGCGGACAGGGGCGCATATGTATGCCCCTGTCTGCCGTAGCTTGATGAATCGAGCCCTATTTGCCTGTGAGGTTTGCAACAATGTCATACAATACACTTACATATTCCTGGGCTTACTTCAGTATTTGTCATAGAAAGGAGCTACGTTTTAGCAAGGTAGATCAAATTTTAATGATAGAAGTAATTTTTTTTTTTTTTAAATTGTACTCTATCTGTAGTGCACACTTTACCTGACCCAAAGCATCCTCCGCAGAAGATAGTAGTTATAGAAACCTACTTTTCAACATGGTGGCAGTCAATACTTTATATAAGCTAAAGTATTTTGTAGAAACTAAAATTGTACACTTATTTCTTTAATATTTAATCAACTAATATTTAAAAAAATACATCTATATATTGTTCTCAGGTTAATCTTTGCTTTGAATACAATTGTATAATGTTTCTTTTAATCTATGTATATTATTTATATATCTGTATTTATTATTTGTATTATTTATATATCTGTATTTATTATCTGTATTATTTATATATCTGTATTTATTATCTGTATTCTTTATATATCTGTATTTATTAACTGTATTCTTTATATATCTGTATTTATTATCTGTATTCTTTATATATCTGTATTTATTATTTGTATTCTTTATATATCTGTATTTATTATCTGTATTATTTATATATCTGTATTTATTATTTGTATTATTTATATATGTGTATTTATTATCTGTATTATTTATATATCTGTATTTATTATTTGTATTCTTTATATATCTGTATTTATTATCTGTATTATTTATATATCTGTATTTATTATTTGTATTCTTTATATATCTGTATTTATTATTTGTATTCTTTATATATCTGTATTTATTATCTGTATTATTTATATATCTGTATTTATTATTTGTATTATTTATATATCTGTATTTATTATCTGTATTATTTATATATCTGTATTTATTATTTGTATTCTTTATATATCTGTATTTATTATCTGTATTATTTATATATCTGTATTTATTATCTGTATTATTTATATATCTGTATTTATTATCTGTATTATTTATATATGTGTATTTATTATCTGTATTATTTATATATCTGTATTTATTATCTGTATTATTTATATATCTGTATTTATTATTTGTATTCTTTATATATCTGTATTTATTATCTGTATTCTTTATATATCTGTATTTATTAACTGTATTCTTTATATATCTGTATTTATTATCTGTATTCTTTACATATCTGTATTTGTTATCTGTATTATTTATATATCTGTATTTATTATCTGTATTATTTATATATCTGTATTTATTACTTGTATTATTTATATATCTGTATTTATTATCTGTATTATTTATATATCTGTATTTTTTATCTGTATTATATATATGTGTATTTATTATTTGTATTTTTATATCTGTATTTATTACCTGTATTATTTATATATCTGTATTTATTATCTGTCACCTAGATTACAAGTTTTGCGCAATAGAGGGTGAGAAACGAACGCAACAAAATTTGCGTTATTTCACCATCCATAGCGCTGCCATTACTAGTTTTGAAAAAGCCACCTTGTGCTTGCGATATGGTGGCAATGAGCTTCATACCACACAAAATCCAGGAGCTGCTTTGACGTGCTTGTGCACGCTTTCTCCATAGACATCAATGGGGAGAAAGTGTTAGAAAACACCTGCGATCGCGGAATGAAAAAGCTCCCTAACGCAACCCGATTAATGTCTATCGGGAAAACAAAATGATACGTTTAAACCTAACACCCTAACATATGCTTTTATTAGATGTGCTTAACCATTATTTCTTACTGATAAACCCCAAGTCTAAACATCCCTACTCTGCCGCCCCTGAAATCGCTGCCACCAAAATAAATCTATTAACCCCTAATCTGCCACACAGTGTGTTTGTTGTAAAAAAGCTGATCTAGGGAGCAATAAAGGCCTTATATTCCACTCCTTCCGCCTCGGTAAGGGGTCTTGGCTTCCAAACTCCCCCATTTTACATTTCCAACGGGACCAGACAGGGATGTCCCCTATCGCCCCTGCTTTTTGCGCTGGCCATTGAGCCGCTGGCAGAGCAAATCAGATTGGACCCACACATGGGTGGGATCACCCTATGTGGCACCAAGCATAATATTGCCTTGTTAGCTGATGACATTACCCTTTTTTCGTCAGATCTCTCGACCACCCTCCCTAGACTCCTACAAATAGTCAGGGAATTTAATGCGCATTCTTATTACAAACTGAACATATCTAAAACAGAGATTTATACCCAAGGCTTCCAGAACTCATCTCTGGCTCCTCTAAAAGCCAAATACCCTTTCCGGTGGTCGGAAACGTCGGTGTTACATCTAGAAGTCAGACTCTCCAATGATCTCCCCCGGATTATCAGGGACAATTACCTCCCTTTGCTATCGGAGCTTCGCTCCCTTAGTAAGAGTTGGAATCTCTCGCAAGTCTCGTGGATGGGGCGGATCGCAGCTCTAAAGATGTCTTCTCTACCCCGACTCACATATTTGTTTTGTTGCCTTCCAATCAGAGTCCCTAGACAAATCCTCTTACAGTTTCAAAGTGAATTCACTAAGCATATTTGGCAGGGCAAACCTCCAAGAGTTCTGCAATTGCCCAGGATAAACGGGGGACTAGGCTTTCCCTCGATAGTAAGATACTATGATGGGGCGATGCTCACCCATATCTCACATTGGGTGTCAGACAGTCTACCTGTAAATGGCGCTCCATTGAACAGGCCTCGCTGCTCTACAACCTAACTTTACGAGATCTGATCTGGACGCCCACACATTGCCGCAGAGATCTAACCTTGACAAACCCTATTGTTCGGGAATGCCTGCACTTCTGGGACAAAATCCGCCATTCTAGACATATTGCCCCTCACCCATCTCCCATTACCTCTATGCCTGGCCTACTAGCAGGCTTACAGAATACCCATCCACTGAAATGGGCTCAACTTGGAGTTCATGTAGTCTCAGACCTCTGGCTTCCACCACCGGAAAGTGGATTCAGAACCGTCTCTCAGTTAGGGGCGGATGTGGCCTTATCCCATATTCTAAAATTCGAACACCACAGAATCAAAATCTTTTTGACCAGTTGGGGCTTCAAGCCTCAGTTAGCCCGCCCATTAACCCCTTGGGAGACCACATGGAGTCAGGGAAACAGGCTATGTCGACCTCTCTGCAGACACTATACTCTCTTAGACCCTAACCTAAATTCGGAAACAACTCCCCACCTTTCAAAGTGGGAATCCCTACTTGATAAATCATTTACAGAAGAGGTTTGGGGACACACTCTTGAGCGTACCAAAAAAGGCCATACATTGCACAACCTTATTTGAGACTTATTATAAATTGTTGGCTCATTGGTACTATGTACCTACCAGGTTGGCTAAAATATTTCCTAGTACGTCCCCTCACTGTTGGAGAGGATGTGGTCAGAGAGGGGACTCTCTACACATCTGGTGGGAATGCCCCAAAATTCGCCCCTTATGGATAAGATGCTTTAGGGTTCTTCCCAAATTGGGAGTATCATTACGTAGCTCACCGGCAGTAGCCCTACTACACATAGGTGTCCACACTATCCCTAAGCATCATGCTTACATAAGCATTTACCTTTTTATGTCCATTAAACATCTAATCGCTTGTGACTGGAAAAAAGAGTCCTCGCCTAGCTGGACAAGAGTCTGCTCTTATATGGCCTACCTATATACCATGGAAAAAGACATATTTTATAAATTAGGTAATTCCGACCTTTTTGAGCTTACATGGGCTGACTGGAAAGATTCATATGACACAACCTGGTAACCTAATGTCTTGTCCCCCAGTTAGCTTCCCACTGGTGACATAAGGTCTTACGTTTGGCTTAGTATACATGATATTGGATGGCTTACGCGCCACGTCCGCCCATGACTAACTACATCCCTCCCCTCCTCCTCTCTTTCCATCCCCCTAGATTACTTCTAGATTCATTCCCTTTCCCCTCTATTCCTGAGCTGAGAGACCTTGTAGTCTCCTTCATACAAGATATAAGGTACCATCATGGTTTATGACTGCCTACTGAGTTTTTGGTATCGTTTAGAACAGAGTTTTATCTATTTTAACTATGTAAGATTATACTGTTTTGAGGACAGTCTGTGCCCTCACATTGTTAATTTATATTTACTCGCTTTTTTTCATTTGTATTAATGACAGATTCAATAAAGCTTTTTGAAAACTTAAAAAAAAAAAAAAAAAAAAGCTGATCTTAATTCTTCAGCTAAATTATGTGGCTCTTGTTTTGACAATTTGTTAAATACTTATAATATATCTATGAGTACAAATGCACCCACTGTTATTCCATCTCAGTCTAATGTACATAGCATTCCTGCAGAAATGAAAGATTTTATTGGTGCAGCTATAAGGAAGGCAATGACTGTTATTCCGCCTTCAAATAAACGTAAAAGGGTTTTGCAACATTTTGCTAAACCTAGTGAATTAAGTTCTGACCTTCAGCATACTGACGTATCCTCTGATTCAGAGGAAGCCACATCAGAGACAGATATAGACAAATCATCTTTTTATTTAAGATAGAATATATTCGCTCTCTCTTAAAGGAAGTTTTGTTTAATTTGGGTATTGAGGAGTCTAATCCTCCTGATGATAAAGCTAGTAACCGTCTAAATTCTGTATTTAAGAGTACTGTCATTACTCCTGAAGTATTTCCTATTCCGGACGCTATCTCTAATGTGATTGCTAAAGAATAGTCTAAGCCTGGTACCTCCTTTAACCCTTCTTCTAGGTTTAAGATATTGTATCCTTTACCTGTGGCCAATTTTAGAACTTTGGGAAACAGTTCCTAAAGTTGATGGAGCAATTTCCACTCTTGCCAAACGTTCTACTATTCATATAAAATACAGTACTTCTTTTAAGGATCCTTTAGATAGGAAGCTTGAATCTTATCAAAAAAGGGCATAGTTACATACTGGCTATATTCTTAGACCTATTATATCTATGGCTGATGTTGCTGCTGCTTCTACTTTTTGGTTGGACAGTTTAGCACAGCAGTTGTATTCAGATTCTGAATTATCTAACAGTATTGTTTTACTTCAACATGCAAATCATTTTATTTGTGATGATATATTTGATGTTATGAAGATCAATGTCAAATCCATGTCTTTAGCCATTTTAACTAGACAAGCTTTATTGCTTAAATCTTGGAATGCTGACATGGTGTCTAAAACTAGATTATTATTTCTCTCTTTTCAAGGAAAAATCTTTTTGGTTCACAATTGGATTCTATTATCTCCACTGTTACTGGGAGTAAGGGATTTTTTTTGCCCCAAGACAAGAAATCTACGGGTAAATTTAAAGCTCCCAATCGTTTTCGTTCCTTTAGTCAGAATAGAGAACAGAAAATCACTCCTTCCCCTAATGCCTCTGGTTCTAATTTTAAACCATATCTGCATTGGAATAAATCCAAGCCTTATAAGAAACCAAATCCTGCCCCTAAACCTACATGAAGGTGCGGCTCTCAAGATGGCTCTTCTGGTAGGGGGCAGACTAAAGCTATTTCAAAGAGTTTGGACAGACTCTGTCCAAAATCAGTGGATTCAGAATATAATTTCTCAGGGCTATCGAATAAGATTCAGAATAAGACCTCCCTTGGGAAGATTCTTTCTTACCCATGTGCCAAAAAAGATTCTCTATTACCCATGTACCAAAAAAAAAACAGTAAAAGCTCAAGCCTTTCTGAAATGTTTCAGATCTAAACTTTCAGGGGAAAATGTCCCAGTTCAACAGCAGGAACAAGAATTGGGTTTTTATTAAAATCTATTCATTGTACCAAAGAAGGAAAATTCTTTCAGACCAATTATGGATCTGAAAACTTTAAATCATTTTGTAAGAGTCCCAACTTTCAAAATTGTGACTATAAGGACTATGCTGCCTGTTCAGCAAGGTTGCTTCATGTCCACAATAGACTTACAGGATGCTTACCTTCACATTCCGATTCATGCAGATCACTATAGATTTCGGAGATTCTCTTTTCTAAACAAGCATTGCCAATTTGTCGCTCTTCCATTTGGCCTTGCAACAGCACCAAGAATATTATCAAAAGTTCTAGGTGCCCTTCTATCTGTAATCAGAGAGCAGGGTATTGCAGTGTTTCCTTATTTGGACGATATATTGGTACTAGCTCAATCTTTTCATTTAGCAGAACCTCACACAAAACAACTTCTGTTGTTTCCTCAAAGACATGGTTGGAGGCTCAATTTACCAATGAGTTTATTGATTCCTCAGACAAAGGTGACCTTTTAGGTTTCCAGATAGAATCAGTGTCCATGACTCTATCCCTAACAGAAAAGAGACGTTTGAGATTGGTTTCAGCTTGTCTAAACCTTCAGTCTCTATCATTCCCTTCAGTGGCTATGTGCCTGGAAGTTTTAGGTCTCATGATTGCAGCATCGGACCCCGATCCCTTTTGCTTGTTTTCATATGAGACCTCTACATCTTTGCATGTTGCACCAATGGTGCAGGGATTATACTCAGATATCAAAACTGACATACTTCAATCCCAACACTCAACTCTCTCTGACTTGGTGGTTAATCTATCACCTTATTGTTCAAAGTGCCTCCTTTGTTTGTCCTACCTGGACTGTGATCACAACAGATGCAAGTCTCACAGGTTGGGGAGCTGTTTGGGGGTCTCTGACAGCACAAGGAGTTTGGAATCCTCAAGAGGCGAGGTTACAAATTAATATCTTAGAACTATGTGCTATTTTTAAAGCTCTTCAGGCTTGGCCTCTATTAAAGAGAGAATCATATATTCGACTTCAAACAGACAATGTCACAACAATGGCATATGTCAATCATCAAGGGGGGACTCACAGTGCCCTAGCAATGAAATAAGTATCTCTAATACTTTATTGGGTGGAATCTACTCTTGTCTAATCACTGCGAACCAGCATGCATGCTTAGCCCTACCAACTTTTCTCAGGATAAATGTGAAGCATTTGCGAACTTCTTCAGAGACAAGATTTCCTCAATCCGAACCGCTATCACAGCAGGCCAAACAGTTACACACCAGAACCACTACAATGGAATGCCAGATTGCCCCAGTTTATGGGCCACTTTTACAAATGTGGATTAGCGCTGTGGAATCTGTTTGTCGCCCTACAAATAACCGTTATTAATAATAATAATAATAATAATAATAATAATAATAATAATAATAATAATAAAAGGAGTTAAAAACACCATACAAAAGTTGCACCCTACTACGTGTGACTTAGACCCTGCTCCAACTCAGCTCATATCTGGATGCATTGGAACACTTGCCCCAGTCCTCACAAAAATAGTGCAGTGTTTACTAAAAACAGGAGACTTCCCAGATCCTCTAAAAGAAGCTGTGGTAAAACCACTCCTAAAGAAACCTTTATTAGACCCAGACTGCATGACTAATTACAGACCAGTGCTAAAAATAAATACACAGAGCGTCTCCTAAAAGGCTAAGACACTAGTAGTGACAAGATTATTTAAATAAAAAATATACTGAAATTCTATAGGGGTATATAAAATATTTTATAAGCTACTTATAGCTAAAATATACAAACAAGATACAAAAGTGGATCCACTTAAAATTAACAATAAAATATGCATATATCTATATAAAAAAACAATACAATTGATGTTAAAAACCACAACACTATACAATCTTAATCACAAAATAAATTACAATAAAACAGCTGTTGATGGTTGGATAAAAAATCTAAATATATAAAAACATCAATTTACTGAGTAGGTGTCCATAAATATGTAGGTCCCAAACTTTAAATTCTTTCCAGAGAGTGAATGTCCAATATGAAGATTCTATTTTAAACAGTTATCCTTATATATCCCTCGATAAACGGTGAAATGATGAAGTGTGTAAAAAAGAAAAACGTAGTGGTTTTCAAATCAAATTTCAAAAATTATTGTGAATATCCAAAAAATCCTGAAAAGATGATGTGATGAAGTGGGCGTGAATAATCAAAAATGTGTGTACACAAAAATGAAAAAAGAAAAAGGAAAAAATGTGAAAAAATAATCCAAATTAATATTTAGGATGTGTTAAAGTGAATAACACACTTATAAAGTGACCCTTATGTGAATACAAGATGTGAAGAGATGCTCCTAAAAAGTTATTCCTGTGTGTAAACAATGAAAAAATACAGAAATGGATCCTATGTCTCAGGGATCAATTCATTCAAAGATATACCTGTAATAAAACAAATATAACATAGTGCAAAACTGCTATTCAAACGTAGTCAGTAATTGAAAAGAAGCTTACCATATATGTCAACGCATTTCGGCCCTAAGAACTGGGCCTTTATCAAGACTATAGTGGTATGGTAAGCTTCTTTTCAATTACTGACTAAGTTTGAATAGCAGTTTTGCACTATGTTATATTTGTTTTATTACAGGTATATCTTTGAATGAATTGATCCCTGAGACATAGGATCCATTTCTGTATTTTTTCATCATTTACACACAGGAATAACTTTTTAGGAGCATCTCTTCACATCTTGTATTCACATAAGGGTCACTTTATAAGTGTGTTATTCACTTTAACACATCCTAAATATTTATTTGGATTATTTTTTCACATTTTTTCCTTTTTCTTTTTTCATTTTTGTGTACACACATTTTTGATTATTCACGCCCACTTCATCACATCATCTTTTCAGGATTTTTTGGATATTCACAATAATTTTTGAAATTTGATTTGAAAACCACTACGTTTTTCTTTTTTTACACTCTTCATCATTTCACCGTTTATCGAGGGATATATAAGGATAACTGTTTAAAATAGGATCTTCATATTGGACATTCACTCTCTGGAAAGAATTTAAAGTTTGGGACCTACATATTTATGGACACCTACTCAGTAAATTGATGTTTTTATATATTTAGATTTTTTATCCAACCATCAACAGCTGTTTTATTGTAATTTATTTTGTGATTAAGATTGTATATTGTTGTGGTTTTTAACATCAATTGTATTGTTTTTATATAGATATATGCATATTTTATTGTTAATTTTAAGTGGATCCACTTTTGTATCTTGTTTGTATATTTTAGCTATAAGTAGCTTATAAAATATTTTATATACCCCTATAGAATTTCAATATAATTTTTATTTAAATAATCTTGTCACTACTAGTGTCTTAGCCTTTTAGGAGGCGCTCTGTGTATTTATTTTTAGCACTACATTCACCTTTTTGGGGGCGCTGGTACCCACAATACTAGGAGCTACAGACACAAGGTTGAGCGCTGTCAGATTTTAACAGATTTTTTATTACAGACCAGTATCCAACCTCCCATTTCTGGGGAAAGTAATTGAAAAAGTAGTGGCAACTCAACTGGAAGCCCATCTATCACGCCTAAACATATTCGATCCTTTCCAGTCAGGCTTCAGATGCCACCACAGCACTGAAACAGCGCTAATCCGAGTGCTAAATGATCTCCTCATGGCAAGAGACAAAGGTGATTACTCCATACTAATCTTCCTGGATCTCTCAGCTGCATTTGACACCATTGACCATAGTATTCTAATAGAGCGCTTGCAGTACATCTGTGGTCTAGGAGGCACAGTCCTTAACTGGTTTAAATCATTCCCTGCTGGTAGATCACAGAGAGTAATATCAGGATCAAGCTCATCAGCACCAACAGAACTGGCCTGCGGAGTTCCACAAGGATCTATCCTGTCTCCCATGCTATTTGCAATTTACTTACTACCACTGAGGGACATCATTACCCGACATGGCCTAAGGTATCATTGTTACGCTGATGACACACAACTCTACTTCTCCTTTGCTCCAGATACTACAGACCCAGCATGCCGCATAAACAATTGCTTAACAGACCTCATAGAATAGATGAATGCTAGCTGTTTCAAAGTGAACCCAGACAAAACAGAGTTACTCTTGGTGAGGAGACCCCGGGCATCAAAAATATCCCACGATCACCCAACTGGCCTGGAGCTTGGAGGCTCTAAAGTCGTTAGTTCAGCATAAAGTCATTAGTTCAGCAAAGGTATAAAACCTCGGAGTGCTGATTGACGCTGGACTATCTTTTAAACAGCAGATTTCCTCTGTAATAAAATCTGCCTACTTTCATCTGAAAACCATAGCCACGATACAACACCTAATTCCACCGGATGATATGCCAACATTAATCCATGCATTTGTATCCTCTAGGCTAGATTACTGCAATGCACTTTACTTGGGCCTCCCAAAAAAAGAACTCCATCACCTTCAGACAGTACAAAACGCAGCAGCCAGTCTATTGACCAATCAAACTCACTCCTGCCACATAACACCTGTTCTCCACTCCCTGCATTGGCTTCCAATTAAATGGCGAACATATTTTAAAATTGGCCTGCTGACCTTCAAAGCCTTAAACAACCAAGGCCCACAGTACCTGAAAGAGCTCCTGACATCCTACATCCCATCCCGTTCACTTAGGTCAGCCAACACATCCCTCCTCTCAGTGCCAAGAATAAGGACAAACTCAGGCTCCAGAGCATTCGGCCACGCTGCCCCTACTTTCTTGAACTCTTTACCGTGAACAATCAGAGAGGCACCGTCCTTACAGACTTTTAAAAAAAAAAGCTAAAGACCCACCTCTTCCATCAGGCATTCAGTCCGCTTATCTGACCTTCAGAAACTCCTAACTTTTATGTCTTATGTTGGTATATTTGTAAAGTGCTTTGGGTCTCACAGGGAGAAAAGCGCTATATAAATCGCAAATTATTATTATTATTATTATTAATTATGCAATTCATATACCAGGTGTAGACATTTGGGAAGCGGATTAACTCAGCCGTCAGACTCTACATTCAGGGGAGTGGTCTCTCCATCCAGATGTGTTCTATCAGATTGTGCAGATATGGGGTCTTCCAGACATAGATCTGATGGCCTCTCGTCTAAACAATCAACTTCCCAGATACCTCTCCAGGTCCAGGGATCCTCAGGCAGAATTGATGGATGCTCTAGCAGTTCCATGGTTTTACCAACCTGCTATCAGGGTGTCAGGAATCAGACTGAGACGAGAAGTGCAAACATAATCACACCTTTATTAATAACAAAAAATAATAAAAAGTCCACAAGTCAAATAACAAGCCAGGAGTCAAAGCCAGGGCTGGTAGTCAGACGAGCCGAGTCAGGAGCCAAAGCGAATAGTCAGACGAGATGAGTGAGGAACCAAAGCGAGTAGTCAGACAAGCCGGAATCAGGAACAAGGAGAACAGCAGAGTCAGGAACAAGCCAGGGATCAGAAACCAGGAGGGACGTCAGACAGCCAGGTAATACACAGGAACTGGAACTCACAAACAGGTCTGAGACAACGCAAGGGCAAAGCATACTAAACAGAGTCCTTTTAAATAACAAGTGATGACATCACAATTCTGAGACTGCAACCTGTCTCACACGGATGATGTACACCAGTCTGACCATAAGAGGGCGTGCATGAAATGAGCAGCATCAAACACTCTGCACCAGACTCAGCAAGATAGGTGAGTAAAATGGCTGCCAGAAGCACATGGAAAACAAAGCAGGGAAAAAACCCTGACACCTGCTTACATTTTTCCATCTCTGCTTCTTCTTCCAAGAGTGATCTCAAAGATCATAATGGAACAATCTTATGTGTTTCTGATAGCACCAGCATGGCCTCACAGGTTCTGGTATGCGGACCTTGTCTGAATGTCCAGTTGCCAACCTTGGTCACTTGCTCTAAGACCAGACCTTCTGTCTCAAGGCCTGTTTTTCCATCCAGATCTCAAATATCTAAATTTGAAGGCATGTAAATTGAGAGCTTAGTCCTTAGTCATAGAGGTTTCTCTGACTCTGTGATTAACACTATGATACAGGCTCGTAAGACTGTTTCAATGAAAATATTTCACAAGGTTTGGAAAACCTATATTTCATGGTGTTCCACTCATGATTATTCTTGGCATTCTTTTAGAATTCCTAGGATTCTGCAGTTTCTTCAGGATGGTTTGGATAAAGTTTTGTCTGCCAATACTTTGAAAGGACAAATCTCTGCTCTTTCTGTCTTATTTCACAGAAAGATTGCACATCTTCCTGATGTTCACTGTTTCTTACAGGCTTTGACTCAAATTGTTTTTTTTTCTGATTCCAGGAAAGGTCAGAAAGACTCTGCCATTTCTTTGGTATCTTGGTTGAAACTTCTGATTCACAAAGCTTATTGGGGGGGGGGGGGCTACCACCACATCTTGGGCTTTCAAGAATTAAGCTTCTGTTGATCAAATCTGCAAAGCACCCACTTGGTCTTCTTTGCATACATTTTACCATTTTAATGTTTTTGCTTCTTCGGAAGCAGGTTCTTCAGGCAGCTGTCTCAGTTTGATTCTAGTGCCTATGATTTAAGTTTTTTTACTTTTTTAAGAAAGCGTAATTATTTTTTTTAATTTAATTTCTCAGCAAAAATATCTGTTTTATTAAACATATATTTTTATTGAGATTTCAGACAGTTACAATAATATACTTGTGTCCATTTACAATAGCAGAATGTATAAGCACACATATATATATATATATATATATATATATATATATATATATATATATATATATATATATATATATATATATATAATAAGCAGGTGGATACATTACATAAAAGTCTATATATCAAGTTTGGGGACCTAAGATATCTACGTCTGTAATGACTCCTTTGAAGGGGATAGTGAATAACCAGGTAAATAAGGGCTTTGATGAAAATCACTCTATATGTGATAGTATATGATTTCTTATGGGATTACTAAGAACGTCAACCAATGAGTGAGTAAATGGACTAATCTAAATGAGATCTCTTTTTTGGTAGGATGAATATTTAGAATGAAATAGTAAGTACAAAAGAAGAATTGGGGGGATATCAGTGGGGAAGAGCCGCTCGAGAGTTAAAAGGGAGGGGAAGAGGGCGGCATGGCCAGGGAATTCTTATGATATTGTGGTAAATAAAATAGGGTAGATTAACAAGCAGGCTTCTCTTGGAACCTACATAAAGCCAGGAAAATGTATAGGAGAAGGGCTAAGACACACCAGGGGAATACACCATGAGTAAGGGAGTATATTGAACTATAAGCTATTATTCCGAATGGCAGTTACTGTGAGATATGGAAGAAGATTCTTACTGTACATACAATGGATAGCAACTGTAGATCAGGATTGTATTGATGTTGGAATGTTTCACTTAAGTCTCTGTGCTAATATTGTAAATATGCACAGATTGACTGTAGTGAGTTTGATTTGTTCTTCAAAATAAAGTCTTTCAAATTGTTATTTATCTGAAAGTAAATGTTGCAGTTTAGAAGGTTACTTAATTACTTGAGTTGAGCATTAAGTGTTAATGTCCAGTTTCAAAGCAAAAGTTACTGCAAATTAGATGCAAAATGTGAAATGACCAAACAAGGGATAAATGTCCTCTCTTATCAGATTTGCACAAAATAATGATGTCTGCAACTTTATACTGTGAATGTCAGATTTAAGTTCACTGATGTGGTTAATAAATGTTCGGGCTGACTCTGTCCAAAAAGTGGCAAGCTAATCTGAAACTGCAGGTAACATGGCTGCCTTCTAACCCCCGGTGGTTTGAGTGACAGTGTGACTCGATGAAAGCCAACCCAGAAGGGGCGTGGCCAAAGTCCGTTACCGGAGAAGCTTAGGGTAAACGCTGTAAGTAGAGAGGAGGAAGCAGCTTGATCTTTACTTGTATGGAGTAAGTTATTTACCTCAGAGCTCTGGGTGTTTCCTGGTATTGATGCTTACATGGAGCCGGTGGGAGTGGCTAAGTTCCGTTCGTAACCGGAATGTTTCCTTTACTTCAGCTTCTGGAATAGCTTCTACAGCGTAGTGAAAATAATCCGGTGAAGGAAGCAGAGTGTTGCTGTGAGTATTCGTCTGACAGAGTTCACAGTGAGAGATTATTCCTTGCAGCGTGTAATGCGGTTATGCAAACAGCAGCTATTTAGATGTTAACCGCAACTTCAGCTTGTCAAACAGAAGGCTTAAGAGCAGGATCAGGATGGTCTTTGAATTTCTCCTTAACAGTGAAGGTTATTTAGTCCTGGGATAAGATTAACACAGGTCTTAGGCGTAGTATCTAGCTTGAAACTTCAATAACTAAGCACCTGTTTAAGGTGCTCAGAAGCCTTAAAAAGGGGAGTGGTGTAGCTGTGCAGGTATGTTTAGGTGAGAGAGAAATCCTGGAGTGGAATCCTGACAGTTACATATCATCTACATGTAGTAAAATGGGTCATCGCCTGTATAATCTTAGTAGCTAACATATCGATGAGATGCAATCCACTCACAACATGACGCCCAGATCAAGATGGACACATATAAATATAACACTCACTCCATGATCAAATATACATAACTGAAGTCTTGGTTTTTCTAGGTTATGTTCCTCAAGTAAGTAGGGAGCAACTCTAGGCGTTAGTTTAAAGATTAATATAGTTTGTAGGGATTATTGTAGTGACATTATGAAGTAATGTGAGAAAGGGCATGGAACTGCGTTAGTTAGGGGGTAATTGACTCTAGAGATAGAGTGCATCACTTGAATGCAACTGAAGGGTATCCAAAGTGTAAGTCTATACTCCGAAATATGCTAAGAACCTGGTCTGCAATATGATATAGGTGCTTGGTGTCTAGTTTACTTTAGGTGTAACATACTTCTGCGGATGTCTATGTATATACATTATTTTATGGTGCAAAGTATATGGGCACATGGAGAAGCCTGGGTGTGACATGGCTACCACGATACAACACAAAGTGTCCTAATATAGAGCGGCCTTAGAAAGAGTACTACTCAGTACGGTATAAGTTAACATTGCAATTAGATATACCCTTTGATGCTCAACATGTAAACTGGGTAGGTTAACCTTCTGTAAGGAATAAAATATATACATAAGACAATGAAAATGATCAGCTAAAATACAAGGACTAACTCAGACTATCCCCTAATGGAGAAAACCAAACGTGACCAAAGTATTTGTCTCAGTGGGTGCCACTCTGCTGCAAAAAATAAGAATATGCAACCTCAATTTATAAGTTTCCGCAAGCTTAGGAGGGCGTGCAAATATAAACTCTGTTTAAGTAAGCTTAGGGCCTCTACCTATTCATGACCTGGTTATCCTTACCCGTCGGCTATGTGGGAACCCAAGACGGTAGACTAGTATAGCAGTGGGTAACATCTCTCTTACAGGAAGGAATGATCCCATATGTAGGTCTGTAACAGTAAAGGAACCAAGAAAAGATCATGGCTTGTGATGATGAGTCACAAACTATACGACTCCAAATGTAGTACATTTACAGGAGAGGTGTTTGACCAATGTGTAACATGTTAAGAGCCCAAGGAGATGAGTGAATTTTGAAGCTTATATGTGTGTAAGACTACATACTGACTTTATCTAAAAATAATCACACTCTGAAGAAGTATGGTTTAGGTACAATTATATGGGGATACCTGCAGGTCTGACCTTTTTATGAGTGGTTTAAAGATATAAGGTAATGTGCAGCGTGGACCTATCAGTAGCTCCAACTTTGTATCCGACAAGAGGCATTGTACACCTGTGTATTTTAGATAGCAATAGTAGCCTGATTCCTGAAAGTATAAGAAACCACATATAGGAGAGCTGAAGTTAAAGCAGAGTGCTGAGCGTCCTTAAGAAAACATATTTGGTAAACATATGGGAGTAACATTATCTTATTTCAGATCTAGGCAATGGTACAACTACTTAATGAACTCCTATCTTGTCATATAGTCTTGCAGACTAGCCAATGTGCATAGTCATCATAGTATAAGAAAAATTAAGGTAGCAATCATCTTAATCATGTGTTTTCTACAAAGAGGTGCAATACAACAAGCATCATGATAAGTCAGATAACAAGAGGAGTTAATATATGCATGCTGAACCAGAAAGAGAAAAAAATAAAATAAAAAATAAACTGTAATGAAGAGCCATAACATAAATGAAGCCCCCAGTTCCATATTCTCAAGCCTGTGGGCCATCATCAAGGTATAATAGTTAAGTTATAGAGGGCATTCTCTTGGCAAAAGTATGGCTCTAACTATAGTTCAGTACGTGAGAGTAGTGTAGAGTATCGGACACTTGTAAGTAAGAACTCACAGAAGGCTCCTGGCAAGTTCAGCCGACTCCTGCTTTGTCAGCACTAGTAACATACTGATAATCAGATTGTCTCCGCCATTCCTGCAAATAGAGCTAATCCCTGGCTAATAGAGCTCCATAGACGCCATGACTTCCCATCTTGAGGCAAGAGAATAGCTGACTGGGCTGAGGAGACGGTGCAAGCGGCTCTTTCAGCTCCACGTGTATGAGAAAAAAAATGAGGGTCGCATGTAAGAGTCCTCCTCGCGTAGTAGCAAGGTAATTGGTAAGTGGAGACACTCTTCGATGATGTTTGTGTGGGTTCCATGTATCCTGCAATTCAACTATAATGCGGCTGCCGCGGTATATTACAAGGTGGAGTTAGTAACCCTCCGGACCCCTCAGAACAGTTGATTGTATCCTCTCTCAAGGGAGTCAGTGGGAACATCACGCTAAATGGGTCTGGGGTGTCCTGCGTATGTTGCATGACGCTCCACTTTGGGTCATTGTATGTCAAGCCACAGGATTTTGTATTTGCGGTGAAGAGTATCGTCTTCGGTTTCTCTGTTTTCAAAGAAGTCATGGAATTTGCTATTGGAGCCCGCTGATCCATCCTTTCAGCAATGAGTGGGGTTGATGATGACTTTATATCTCTGCACAGGCTCGTCAGATCGGAAAAGTTATCATCCATGCGGTGTCCAAAAATTTCTAGCTGGGTTAGTAAGGCTGCGCAGCATTCCTCCATAATTATAGCATTGTGAGAGCCTGTAGGTCATTCAAGTAATACTACACTACAGTGCCCCGTTGTCAAATGGAATTGGAGAGAGTGTCCAGCGTTCATAAGTGAAATGTCGCCATAGGCCTCAGCGATCTGATTTGTGGTTCAGGGTCTCATTTTCCCTCGTATAGAGAAGTTTTTGGTTGTACCATTAACTGATGTGCATATCCGTCGTGGATAATTAGAGATAGGTGTGCACAAAATACTTAGAGTCAGCAGTTTGGTCAAAATTATGCCGGAGCTTCTGTTACATGCTTCTGAACGCCATCTTGGCCTGGCCCTGCCCCCAGAAATAGTTGTTTTTATTTTATCCCTCCATCTATAGTTACTTGTGGACTTCAACATCTTGGGTATTATATCTCATCAGTAACTAGCTCGTGGACTCTCACCACCTATATGAAAGAAAACAATTTATGTAAGAACTTATCTGATAAATTCATTTTTCTTTCATGTAATTAGCAAGAGTCCATGAGCTAGTGACGTATGGGATATACATTCCTACCAGGAGGGGCAAAGTTTCCCAAACCTCAAAATGCCTATAAATACACCCCTCACCACACCCACAATTCAGTTTTTACAAACTTTGCCTCCGATGGAGGTGGTGAAGTAAGTTTGTGCTAGATTCTACATTGATATGCGCTCCGCAGCAAGTTGGAGCCCGGTTTTCCTCTCAGCGTGCAGTGAATGTCAGAGGGATGTGAGGAGAGTATTGCCTATTTGAATGCAGTGATCTCCTTCTAAGGGGTCTATTTCATAGGTTCTCTGTTATCGGTCGTAGAGATTCATCTCTTACCTCCCTTTTCAGATCGACGATATACTCTTATATATACCATTACCTCTGCTGATTCTCGTTTCAGTACTGGTTTGGCTATCTGCTATATGTAGATGAGTGTCCTGGGGTAAGTAAGTCTTATTTTCTGTGACACTCCAAGCTATGGTTGGGCACTTTGTTTATAAAGTTCTAAATATATGTATTCAAACATTTATTTGCCTTGACTCAGAATGTTCAACTTTCCTTATTTTCAGACAGTCAGTTTCATATTTGGGATAATGCATTTTGATTTGACCATTTTTTCTTACCTTAAAATTTGACTTTTTCCCTGTGGGCTGTTAGGCTCGCGGGGGCTGAAAATGCTTCATTTTATTGCGTCATTCTTGGCGCGGACTTTTTTGGCGCAAAAATTCTATTTCCGTTTCCGGCGTCATACGTGTCGCCGGAAGTTGCGTCATTCTTTGACGTTATTTCGCGCCAAAAATGTCGGCGTTCCGGATGTGGCGTCATTTTTGGCGCCAAAAAGCATTTAGGCGCCAAATAATGTGGGCGTCTTATTTGGCGCGAAAAAATATGGGCGTCACTTTTGTCTCCACATTATTTAAGTCTCATTTTTTATTGCTTCTGGTTGCTAGAAGCTTGTTCTTTGGCATTCTTTCCCATTCCTGAAACTGTCATTTAAGGAATTTGACCAATTTTGCTTTATATGTTGTTTTTTCTCTTACATATTGCAAGATGTCTCACGTTGCATCTGAGCCAGAAGATACTACAGGAAAATCGCTGTCAAGTGCTGAATCTACCAAAGCTAAGTGTATCTGCTGTAAACTTTTGGTAGCTATTTCTCCAGCTGTTGTTTGTATTGATTGTCATGACAAACTTGTTAAAGCAGATAATATTTCCTTTAGTAAAGTACCATTGCCTGTTGCAGTTCCCTCAACATCTAAGGTGCAGAATGTTCCTGATAATATAAGAGATTTTGTTTCTGAATCCATAAAGAAGGCTATGTCTGTTATTTCTCCTTCTAGTAAACGTAAAAAATCTTTTAAAACTTCTCTCCCTACAGATGAATTTTTAAATGAACATCATCATTCTGATTCTGATGACTCCTCTGGTTCAGAGGATTCTGTCTCTGAGGTTGATGCTGATAAATCTTCATATTTATTTAAAATGGAATTTATTCGTTCTTTACTTAAAGAAGTTCTAATTGCTTTAGAAATAGAGGATTCTGGTCCTCTTGATACTAATTCTAAACGTTTAGATAAGGTATTTAAAGCTCCTGTGGTTATTCCAGAAGTTTTTCCTGTTCCTAATGCTATTTCTGCAGTAATTTCCAAAGAATGGGATAATTTGGGTAATTCATTTACTCCTTCTAAACGTTTTAAGCAATTATATCCTGTGCCGTCTGACAGATTAGAATTTTGGGACAAGATCCCTAAAGTTGATGGGGCTATTTCTACCCTTGCTAAATGTACTACTATTCCTACGTCAGATGGTACTTCGTTTAAGGATCCTCTAGATAGGAAAATTGAGTCCTTTCTAAGAAAAGCTTATCTGTGTTCAGGTAATCTTCTTAGACCTGCTATATCTTTGGCTGATGTTGCTGCAGCTTCAACTTTTTGGTTGGAAACTTTAGCGCAACAAGTAACACATCGTGATTCTCATGATATTATTATTCTTCTTCAGCATGCTAATAATTTTATCTGTGATGCCATTTTTGATATTATCAGAGTTGATGTCAGGTTTATGTCTCTAGCTATTTTAGCTAGAAGAGCTTTATGGCTTAAAACTTGGAATGCTGATATGGCTTCTAAATCAACTTTACTTTCCATTTCTTTCCAGGGTAACAAATTATTTGGTTCTCAGTTGGATTCCATTATTTCAACTGTTACTGGTGGGAAAGGAACTTTTTTACCACAGGATAAAAAATCTAAAGGTAAAAACAGGGCTAATAATCGTTTTCGTTCCTTTCGTTTCAACAAAGAACAAAAGCCTGATCCTTCATCCTCAGGAGCAGTTTCAGTTTGGAGACCATCTCCAGTCTGGAATAAATCCAAGCCAGCTAGAAAGGCAAAGCCTGCTTCTAAGTCCACATGAAGGTGCGGCCCTCATTCCAGCTCAGCTGGTAGGGGGCAGGTTACGTTTTTTCAAGGAAATTTGGATCAATTCTGTTCACAATCTTTGGATTCAGAGCATTGTTTCAGAAGGGTACAGAATTGGTTTCAAGTTGAGACCTCCTGCAAAGAGATTTTTTCTTTCCCGTGTCCCAGTAAATCCAGTAAAAGCTCAAGCATTTCTGAAATGTGTTTCAGATCTAGAGTTGACTGGAGTAATTATGCCAGTTCCAGTTCCGGAACAGGGGATGGGGTTTTATTCAAATCTCTTCATTGTACCAAAGAAGGAGAATTCTTTCAGACCAGTTCTGGATCTAAAAATATTGAATCGTTATGTAAGGATACCAACGTTCAAGATGGTAACTGTAAGGACTATCTTACCTTTTGTTCAGCAAGGGAATTATATGTCCACGATAGATTTACAGGATGCATATCTGCATATTCCGATTCATCCAGATCATTATCAGTTCCTGAGATTCTCGTTTCTGGACAAGCATTACCAATTTGTGGCTCTGCCGTTTGGCCTAGCTACAGCTCCAAGAATTTTTACAAAGGTTCTCGGTGCCCTGCTGTCTGTAATCAGAGAACAGGGTATTGTGGTATTTCCTTATTTGGACGATATCTTGGTACTTGCTCAGTCTTTACATTTAGCAGAATCTCATACGAATCGACTTGTGTTGTTTCTTCAAGATCATGGTTGGAGGATCAATTTACCAAAAAGTTCTTTGATTCCTCAGACAAGGGTAACCTTTCTGGGTTTCCAGATGGATTCAGTGTCCATGACTCTGTCTTTAACAGACAAGAGACGTCTAAAGTTGATTACAGCTTGTCGAAACCTTCAGTCACAATCATTCCCTTCGGTAGCCTTATGCATGGAAATTCTAGGTCTTATGACTGCTGCATCGGACGCGATCCCCTTTGCTCGTTTTCACATGCGACCTCTTCAGCTCTGTATGCTGAAGCAATGGTGCAAGGATTACACGAAGATATCTCAATTAATATCTTTAAAACCGATTGTTCGACACTCTCTAACATGGTGGACAGATCACCATCGTTTAATTCAGGGGGCTTCTTTTGTGCTTCCGACCTGGACTGTAATTTCAACAGATGCAAGTCTCACAGGTTGGGGAGCTGTGTGGGGATCTCTGACGGCACAAGGAGTTTGGGAATCTCAGGAGGTGAGATTACCGATCAATATTTTGGAACTCCGTGCAATTTTCAGAGCTCTTCAGTTTTGGCCTCTTCTGAAGAGAGAATCGTTCATTTGTTTTCAGACAGACAATGTCACAACTGTGGCATACATCAATCATCAAGGAGGGACTCACAGTCCTCTGGCTATGAAAGAAGTATCTCGAATCTTGGTTTGGGCGGAATCCAGCTCCTGTCTAATCTCTGCGGTTCATATCCCAGGTGTAGACAATTGGGAAGCGGATTATCTCAGTCGCCAAACGTTGCATCCGGGCGAATGGTCTCTTCACCCAGAGGTATTTCTTCAGATTGTTCAAATGTGGGAACTTCCAGAAATAGATCTGATGGCGTCCCATCTAAACAAGAAACTTCCCAGGTATCTGTCCAGATCCCGGGATCCTCAGGCGGAGGCAGTGGATGCATTATCACTTCCTTGGAAGTATCATCCTGCCTATATCTTTCCGCCTCTAGTTCTTCTTCCAAGAGTAATCTCCAAGATTCTGAAGGAATGCTCGTTTGTTCTGCTGGTAGCTCCGGCATGGCCTCACAGGTTTTGGTATGCGGATCTTGTCCGGATGGCCTCTTGCCAACCGTGGACTCTTCCGTTAAGACCAGACCTTCTGTCACAAGGCCCTTTTTTCCATCAGGATCTGAAATCCTTAAATTTAAAGGTATGGAGATTGAACGCTTGATTCTTGGTCAAAGAGGTTTCTCTGACTCCGTGATTAATACTATGTTACAGGCTCGTAAATCTGTATCTCGAGAGATATATTATAGAGTCTGGAAGACTTATATTTCTTGGTGTCTTTCTCATCATTTTTCTTGGCATTCTTTTAGAATACCGAGAATTTTACAGTTTCTTCAGGATGGTTTAGATAAGGGTTTGTCCGCAAGTTCTTTGAAAGGACAAATCTCTGCTCTTTCTGTTCTTTTTCACAGAAAGATTGCTATTCTTCCTGATATTCATTGTTTTGTACAAGCTTTGGTTCGTATAAAACCTGTCATTAAGTCAATTTCTCCTCCTTGGAGTTTGAATTTGGTTCTGGGAGCTCTTCAAGCTCCTCCGTTTGAACCTATGCATTCATTGGACATTAAATTACTTTCTTGGAAAGTTTTGTTCCTTTTGGCCATCTCTTCTGCTAGAAGAGTTTCTGAATTATCTGCTCTTTCTTGTGAGTCTCCTTTTCTGATTTTTCATCAGGATAAGGCGGTGTTGCGAACTTCTTTTGAATTTTTACCTAAAGTTGTGAATTCCAACAACATTAGTAGAGAAATTGTGGTTCCTTCATTATGTCCTAATCCTAAGAATTCTAAGGAGAAATCGTTGCATTCTTTGGATGTTGTTAGAGCTTTGAAATATTATGTTGAAGCTACGAAATCTTTCCGTAAGACTTCTAGTCTATTTGTTATCTTTTCCGGTTCTAGGAAAGGCCAGAAAGCTTCTGCCATTTCTTTGGCATCTTGGTTGAAATCTTTAATTCATCTTGCCTATGTTGAGTCGGGTAAAATTCCGCCTCAGAGAATTACAGCTCATTCTACTAGGTCAGTATCTACTTCCTGGGCGTTTAGGAATGAAGCTTCGGTTGACCAGATCTGCAAAGCAGCAACTTGGTCCTCTTTGCATACTTTTACTAAATTCTACCATTTTGATGTATTTTCTTCTTCTGAAGCAGTTTTTGGTAGAAAAGTACTTCAGGCAGCGGTTTCAGTTTGAATCTTCTGCTTATGTTTTTCGTTAATCTTTATTTTGGGTGTGGATTATTTTCAGCAGGAATTGGCTGTCTTTATTTTATCCCTCCCTCTCTAGTGACTCTTGTGTGGAAAGATCCACATCTTGGGTAGTCATTATCCCATACGTCACTAGCTCATGGACTCTTGCTAATTACATGAAAGAAAACATAATTTATGTAAGAACTTACCTGATAAATTCATTTCTTTCATATTAGCAAGAGTCCATGAGGCCCGCCCTTTTTTTGTGGTGGTTATGATTTTGTATAAAGCACAATTATTCCAATTCCTTATTTTATATGCTTTCGCACTTTTTTATCACCCCACTTCTTGGCTATTCGTTAAACTGAATTGTGGGTGTGGTGAGGGGTGTATTTATAGGCATTTTGAGGTTTGGGAAACTTTGCCCCTCCTGGTAGGAATGTATATCCCATACGTCACTAGCTCATGGACTCTTGCTAATATGAAAGAAATGAATTTATCAGGTAAGTTCTTACATAAATTATGTTATTTCATGGTGGCGAGAGTCCACGAGACCCACCCATTTTTTGGGGTTATGTTTTTTTGTATAAAGCACATTATTTATCCTGTTCCTCTTTTTTATGCGTTTACTCCTTATACACCTCACTAACTTAAGTATATGTTAAACTGAGGTATGAATGTATCAGGTAAGTTCTTATATAAATTATGTTATTTTGTAATGCAGTGTTTCTATGAGGCTTGTCAGCTGTGCAGCTTGATCTTGCAGTTGGTTAACATCTTCCCGCATGATCAGAGTTGTCCACAAGGGCCTCCACCCTGAACCCAAGTGTGTGGATATCCTGCTTCAGCTCTGCTAGCTCCTCTTTCATGTAAGATCGTATGATCTCTGCTATGTCTTGCTTAGATGATAGCTAGGTAAGCAGAGAAGTTGGTATTTGTGTGAGCGGTTCGATGGAGGGTGATACATTGTTTGGTGAAGAGATCTCTCTCTCTGGAGAGGCAGATAGTTCTAGGTCTGTTGCTGGAGATGCTTGAGCAGTAGCAGTAAAGAAGTTGCTTACTGGAGTTTCTTTTGCCACAGTAGATTTGGTGAACTTTACAGGTTTGATTAACTTTTTGGTAGCTATTTTGAAGTGTTTTGCCCCACCAAGGTGTATTAGTTATGAACGGCTATTGAGCTTAGTGGGTAGAAACCCTAAGTATGGGCTGGTAAGAGGGCCATTATTGTGAGTCCAGGGGAACAATGTATAGGAGTATGTTTCCAGAGAAGCTGATTCGTATGTGCTTCTTGCAGTAGATGTATTCTTCTGTAAACCAGAAAATCACTGTTTTCTGTTAGGGTCTGTAATGTTGGCGATGTCTTTGTCAGAATGAGGCCAAAGGCTAGTTAGAGGGAACAGGAAACATATCTAATTTCTATGTTTGTGTGTGTTGTCTAGTTCTCTGTGGTTATATAGGGTTGAGGTTTGTTTGATGGTGCACAAGTTATTCCAAAATGGATATTGTGGTAATGCAGGATTATATGAAGGCTTTTGGTCAATGGAGTTATTGTGAATCTGCTCAACTGGTGTTCAGCGTGAAGGCTATCGATGCCGGTAGGAGTATGTATGGCCAGGGTGTTGTGGCATATTACCTCAGTACTTCTTGTTTTTCGCCACTGCTCTTTCAGACCGGTCTCTTTATTTATTTTGAGTATCGCAATATCCCGATATCGTGGATGACCTCACGCTATGGAGCCGAAGATCTTGTGTTTGATGTCCGCGACAAAGCTTGCTTTTACAGGTTTGTCGCTCTTCAGAGCTGTATTTGGCCTAGTATAGGCCTTAGAATATGGCGGCTGGCAAGCGTTGCGCAGAAGAGGCACAGGGGAAAGGTGATCGAGCACAGATGTTTTGCTCTCATGATTTGAGCACTGCATATCTTGGCAGTGTCTTCCCAAAGTCTTAGGAATTTTTTTTAGGAGGTCCATGGAGGGTTTTCAACAGTTGGTAGCAGTTTTGTGGAGCTAGTATTACGGAGCTCAGGTTTTACGCGGCCATCTTAACCGCAGCCGGCTCCACCTCCTGGGATGTAATTATTTTAAATAATATTAGATATATCGTAGGCGTAGTATCTAGCTTGAAACTTCAATAACTAAGCACCTGTTTAAGGTGCACAGAAGCCTTAAAAAGGGGAGTGGTGTAGCTGTGCAGGTATGTTTAGGTGAGAGAGAAATCCTGGAGTGGAATCCTGACAGTTACATATCATCTACATGTAGTAAAATGGGTCATCGCCTGTATAATCTTAGTAGCTAACATATCGATGAGATGCAATCCACTCACAACATGACGCCCAGATCAAGATGGACACATATAAATATAACACTCACTCCATGATCAAATATACATAACTGAAGTCTTGGTTTTTCTAGGTTATGTTCCTCAAGTAAGTAGGGAGCAACTCTAGGCGTTAGTTTAAAGATTAATATAGTTTGTAGGGATTATTGTAGTGACATTATGAAGTAATGTGAGAAAGGGCATGGAACTGCGTTAGTTAGGGGGTAATTGACTCTAGAGATAGAGTGCATCACTTGAATGCAACTGAAGGGTATCCAAAGTGTAAGTCTATACTCCGAAATATGCTAAGAACCTGGTCTGCAATATGATATAGGTGCTTGGTGTCTAGTTTACTTTAGGTGTAACATACTTCTACGGATGTCTATGTATATACATTATTTTATGGTGCAAAGTATATGGGCACATGGAGAAGCCTGGGTGTGACATGGCTACCACGATACAACACAAAGTGTCCTAATATAGAGCGGCCTTAGAAAGAGTACTACTCAGTACGGTATAAGTTAACATTGCAATTAGATATACCCTTTGATGCTCAACATGTAAACTGGGTAGGTTAACCTTCTGTAAGGAATAAAATATATACATAAGACAATGAAAATGATCAGCTAAAATACAAGGACTAACTCAGACTATCCCCTAATGGAGAAAACCAAACATGACCAAAGTATTTGTCTCAGTGGGTGCCACTCTGCTGCAAAAAATAAGAATATGCAACCTCAATTTATAAGTTTCCGCAAGCTTAGGAGGGCGTGCAAATATAAACTCTGCTTAAGTAAGCTTAGGGCCTCTACCTATTCATGACCTGGTTATCCTTACCCGTCGGCTATGTGGGAACCCAAGACGGTAGACTAGTATAGCAGTGGGTAACATCTCTCTTACAGGAAGGAATGATCCCATATGTAGGTCTGTAACAGTAAAGGAACCAAGAAAAGATCATGGCTTGTGATGATGAGTCACAAACTATACGACTCCAAATGTAGTACATTTACAGGAGAGGTGTTTGACCAATGTGTAACATGTTAAGAGCCCAAGGAGATGAGTGAATTTTGAAGCTTATATGTGTGTAAGACTACATACTGACTTTATCTAAAAATAATCACACTCTGAAGAAGTATGGTTTAGGTACAATTATATGGGGATACCTGCAGGTCTGACCTTTTTATGAGTGGTTTAAAGATATAAGGTAATGTGCAGCGTGGACCTATCAGTAGCTCCAACTTTGTATCCGACAAGAGGCATTGTACACCTGTGTATTTTAGATAGCAATAGTAGCCTGATTCCTGAAAGTATAAGAAACCACATATAGGAGAGCTGAAGTTAAAGCAGAGTGCTGAGCGTCCTTAAGAAAACATATTTGGTAAACATATGGGAGTAACATTATCTTATTTCAGATCTAGGCAATGGTACAACTACTTAATGAACTCCTATCTTGTCATATAGTCTTGCAGACTAGCCAATGTGCATAGTCATCATAGTATAAGAAAAATTAAGGTAGCAATCATCTTAATCATGTGTTTTCTACAAAGAGGTGCAATACAACAAGCATCATGATAAGTCAGATAACAAGAGGAGTTAATATATGCATGCTGAACCAGAAAGAGAAAAAAATAAAATAAAAAATAAACTGTAATGAAGAGCCATAACATAAATGAAGCCCCCAGTTCCATATTCTCAAGCCTGTGGGCCATCATCAAGGTATAATAGTTAAGTTATAGAGGGCATTCTCTTGGCAAAAGTATGGCTCTAACTATAGTTCAGTACGTGAGAGTAGTGTAGAGTATCGGACACTTGTAAGTAAGAACTCACAGAAGGCTCCTGGCAAGTTCAGCCGACTCCTGCTTTGTCAGCACTAGTAACATACTGATAATCAGATTGTCTCCGCCATTCCTGCAAATAGAGCTAATCCCTGGCTAATAGAGCTCCATAGACGCCATGACTTCCCATCTTGAGGCAAGAGAATAGCTGACTGGGCTGAGGAGACGGTGCAAGCGGCTCTTTCAGCTCCACGTGTATGAGAAAAAAAATGAGGGTCGCATGTAAGAGTCCTCCTCGCGTAGTAGCAAGGTAATTGGTAAGTGGAGACACTCTTCGATGATGTTTGTGTGGGTTCCATGTATCCTGCAATTCAACTATAATGCGGCTGCCGCGGTATATTACAAGGTGGAGTTAGTAACCCTCCGGACCCCTCAGAACAGTTGATTGTATCCTCTCTCAAGGGAGTCAGTGGGAACATCACGCTAAATGGGTCTGGGGTGTCCTGCGTATGTTGCATGACGCTCCACTTTGGGTCATTGTATGTCAAGCCACAGGATTTTGTATTTGCGGTGAAGAGTATCGTCTTCGGTTTCTCTGTTTTCAAAGAAGTCATGGAATTTGCTATTGGAGCCCGCTGATCCATCCTTTCAGCAATGAGTGGGGTTGATGATGACTTTATATCTCTGCACAGGCTCGTCAGATCGGAAAAGTTATCATCCATGCGGTGTCCAAAAATTTCTAGCTGGGTTAGTAAGGCTGCGCAGCATTCCTCCATAATTATAGCATTGTGAGAGCCTGTAGGTCATTCAAGTAATACTACACTACAGTGCCCCGTTGTCAAATGGAATTGGAGAGAGTGTCCAGCGTTCATAAGTGAAATGTCGCCATAGGCCTCAGCGATCTGATTTGTGGTTCAGGGTCTCATTTTCCCTCGTATAGAGAAGTTTTTGGTTGTACCATTAACTGATGTGCATATCCGTCGTGGATAATTAGAGATAGGTGTGCACAAAATACTTAGAGTCAGCAGTTTGGTCAAAATTATGCCGGAGCTTCTGTTACATGCTTCTGAACGCCATCTTGGCCTGGCCCTGCCCCCAGAAATAGTTGTTTTTATTTTATCCCTCCATCTATAGTTACTTGTGGACTTCAACATCTTGGGTATTATATCTCATCAGTAACTAGCTCGTGGACTCTCACCACCTATATGAAAGAAAACAATTTATGTAAGAACTTATCTGATAAATTCATTTTTCTTTCATGTAATTAGCAAGAGTCCATGAGCTAGTGACGTATGGGATATACATTCCTACCAGGAGGGGCAAAGTTTCCCAAACCTCAAAATGCCTATAAATACACCCCTCACCACACCCACAATTCAGTTTTTACAAACTTTGCCTCCGATGGAGGTGGTGAAGTAAGTTTGTGCTAGATTCTACGTTGATATGCGCTCCGCAGCAAGTTGGAGCCCGGTTTTCCTCTCAGCGTGCAGTGAATGTCAGAGGGATGTGAGGAGAGTATTGCCTATTTGAATGCAGTGATCTCCTTCTAAGGGGTCTATTTCATAGGTTCTCTGTTATCGGTCGTAGAGATTCATCTCTTACCTCCCTTTTCAGATCGACGATATACTCTTATATATACCATTACCTCTGCTGATTCTCGTTTCAGTACTGGTTTGGCTATCTGCTATATGTAGATGAGTGTCCTGGGGTAAGTAAGTCTTATTTTCTGTGACACTCCAAGCTATGGTTGGGCACTTTGTTTATAAAGTTCTAAATATATGTATTCAAACATTTATTTGCCTTGACTCAGAATGTTCAACTTTCCTTATTTTCAGACAGTCAGTTTCATATTTGGGATAATGCATTTTGATTTGACCATTTTTTCTTACCTTAAAATTTGACTTTTTCCCTGTGGGCTGTTAGGCTCGCGGGGGCTGAAAATGCTTCATTTTATTGCGTCATTCTTGGCGCGGACTTTTTTGGCGCAAAAATTCTATTTCCGTTTCCGGCGTCATACGTGTCGCCGGAAGTTGCGTCATTCTTTGACGTTATTTCGCGCCAAAAATGTCGGCGTTCCGGATGTGGCGTCATTTTTGGCGCCAAAAAGCATTTAGGCGCCAAATAATGTGGGCGTCTTATTTGGCGCGAAAAAATATGGGCGTCACTTTTGTCTCCACATTATTTAAGTCTCATTTTTTATTGCTTCTGGTTGCTAGAAGCTTGTTCTTTGGCATTCTTTCCCATTCCTGAAACTGTCATTTAAGGAATTTGACCAATTTTGCTTTATATGTTGTTTTTTCTCTTACATATTGCAAGATGTCTCACGTTGCATCTGAGCCAGAAGATACTACAGGAAAATCGCTGTCAAGTGCTGAATCTACCAAAGCTAAGTGTATCTGCTGTAAACTTTTGGTAGCTATTTCTCCAGCTGTTGTTTGTATTGATTGTCATGACAAACTTGTTAAAGCAGATAATATTTCCTTTAGTAAAGTACCATTGCCTGTTGCAGTTCCCTCAACATCTAAGGTGCAGAATGTTCCTGATAATATAAGAGATTTTGTTTCTGAATCCATAAAGAAGGCTATGTCTGTTATTTCTCCTTCTAGTAAACGTAAAAAATCTTTTAAAACTTCTCTCCCTACAGATGAATTTTTAAATGAACATCATCATTCTGATTCTGATGACTCCTCTGGTTCAGAGGATTCTGTCTCTGAGGTTGATGCTGATAAATCTTCATATTTATTTAAAATGGAATTTATTCGTTCTTTACTTAAAGAAGTTCTAATTGCTTTAGAAATAGAGGATTCTGGTCCTCTTGATACTAATTCTAAACGTTTAGATAAGGTATTTAAAGCTCCTGTGGTTATTCCAGAAGTTTTTCCTGTTCCTAATGCTATTTCTGCAGTAATTTCCAAAGAATGGGATAATTTGGGTAATTCATTTACTCCTTCTAAACGTTTTAAGCAATTATATCCTGTGCCGTCTGACGGATTAGAATTTTGGGACAAGATCCCTAAAGTTGATGGGGCTATTTCTACCCTTGCTAAACGTACTACTATTCCTACGTCAGATGGTACTTCGTTTAAGGATCCTCTAGATAGGAAAATTGAGTCCTTTCTAAGAAAAGCTTATCTGTGTTCAGGTAATCTTCTTAGACCTGCTATATCTTTGGCTGATGTTGCTGCAGCTTCAACTTTTTGGTTGGAAACTTTAGCGCAACAAGTAACACATCGTGATTCTCATGATATTATTATTCTTCTTCAGCATGCTAATAATTTTATCTGTGATGCCATTTTTGATATTATCAGAGTTGATGTCAGGTTTATGTCTCTAGCTATTTTAGCTAGAAGAGCTTTATGGCTTAAAACTTGGAATGCTGATATGGCTTCTAAATCAACTTTACTTTCCATTTCTTTCCAGGGTAACAAATTATTTGGTTCTCAGTTGGATTCCATTATTTCAACTGTTACTGGTGGGAAAGGAACTTTTTTACCACAGGATAAAAAATCTAAAGGTAAAAACAGGGCTAATAATCATTTTCGTTCCTTTCGTTTCAACAAAGAACAAAAGCCTGATCCTTCATCCTCAGGAGCAGTTTCAGTTTGGAGACCATCTCCAGTCTGGAATAAATCCAAGCCAGCTAGAAAGGCAAAGCCTGCTTCTAAGTCCACATGAAGGTGCGGCCCTCATTCCAGCTCAGCTGGTAGGGGGCAGGTTACGTTTTTTCAAGGAAATTTGGATCAATTCTGTTCACAATCTTTGGATTCAGAGCATTGTTTCAGAAGGGTACAGAATTGGTTTCAAGTTGAGACCTCCTGCAAAGAGATTTTTTCTTTCCCGTGTCCCAGTAAATCCAGTAAAAGCTCAAGCATTTCTGAAATGTGTTTCAGATCTAGAGTTGACTGGAGTAATTATGCCAGTTCCAGTTCCGGAACAGGGGATGGGGTTTTATTCAAATCTCTTCATTGTACCAAAGAAGGAGAATTCTTTCAGACCAGTTCTGGATCTAAAAATATTGAATCGTTATGTAAGGATACCAACGTTCAAGATGGTAACTGTAAGGACTATCTTACCTTTTGTTCAGCAAGGGAATTATATGTCCACGATAGATTTACAGTCCACGATAGATTTACAGGATGCATATCTGCATATTCCGATTCATCCAGATCATTATCAGTTCCTGAGATTCTCGTTTCTGGACAAGCATTACCAATTTGTGGCTCTGCCGTTTGGCCTAGCTACAGCTCCAAGAATTTTTACAAAGGTTCTCGGTGCCCTGCTGTCTGTAATCAGAGAACAGGGTATTGTGGTATTTCCTTATTTGGACGATATCTTGGTACTTGCTCAGTCTTTACATTTAGCAGAATCTCATACAAATCGACTTGTGTTGTTTCTTCAAGATCATGGTTGGAGGATCAATTTACCAAAAAGTTCTTTGATTCCTCAGACAAGGGTAACCTTTCTGGGTTTCCAGATGGATTCAGTGTCCATGACTCTGTCTTTAACAGACAAGAGACGTCTAAAGTTGATTACAGCTTGTCGAAACCTTCAGTCACAATCATTCCCTTCGGTAGCCTTATGCATGGAAATTCTAGGTCTTATGACTGCTGCATCGGACGCGATCCCCTTTGCTCGTTTTCACATGCGACCTCTTCAGCTCTGTATGCTGAAGCAATGGTGCAAGGATTACACGAAGATATCTCAATTAATATCTTTAAAACCGATTGTTCGACACTCTCTAACATGGTGGACAGATCACCATCGTTTAATTCAGGGGGCTTCTTTTGTGCTTCCGACCTGGACTGTAATTTCAACAGATGCAAGTCTCACAGGTTGGGGAGCTGTGTGGGGATCTCTGACGGCACAAGGAGTTTGGGAATCTCAGGAGGTGAGATTACCGATCAATATTTTGGAACTCCGTGCAATTTTCAGAGCTCTTCAGTTTTGGCCTCTTCTGAAGAGAGAATCGTTCATTTGTTTTCAGACAGACAATGTCACAACTGTGGCATACATCAATCATCAAGGAGGGACTCACAGTCCTCTGGCTATGAAAGAAGTATCTCGAATCTTGGTTTGGGCGGAATCCAGCTCCTGTCTAATCTCTGCGGTTCATATCCCAGGTGTAGACAATTGGGAAGCGGATTATCTCAGTCGCCAAACGTTGCATCCGGGCGAATGGTCTCTTCACCCAGAGGTATTTCTTCAGATTGTTCAAATGTGGGAACTTCCAGAAATAGATCTGATGGCGTCCCATCTAAACAAGAAACTTCCCAGGTATCTGTCCAGATCCCGGGATCCTCAGGCGGAGGCAGTGGATGCATTATCACTTCCTTGGAAGTATCATCCTGCCTATATCTTTCCGCCTCTAGTTCTTCTTCCAAGAGTAATCTCCAAGATTCTGAAGGAATGCTCGTTTGTTCTGCTGGTAGCTCCGGCATGGCCTCACAGGTTTTGGTATGCGGATCTTGTCCGGATGGCCTCTTGCCAACCGTGGACTCTTCCGTTAAGACCAGACCTTCTGTCACAAGGCCCTTTTTTCCATCAGGATCTGAAATCCTTAAATTTAAAGGTATGGAGATTGAACGCTTGATTCTTGGTCAAAGAGGTTTCTCTGACTCCGTGATTAATACTATGTTACAGGCTCGTAAATCTGTATCTCGAGAGATATATTATAGAGTCTGGAAGACTTATATTTCTTGGTGTCTTTCTCATCATTTTTCTTGGCATTCTTTTAGAATACCGAGAATTTTACAGTTTCTTCAGGATGGTTTAGATAAGGGTTTGTCCGCAAGTTCTTTGAAAGGACAAATCTCTGCTCTTTCTGTTCTTTTTCACAGAAAGATTGCTATTCTTCCTGATATTCATTGTTTTGTACAAGCTTTGGTTCGTATAAAACCTGTCATTAAGTCAATTTCTCCTCCTTGGAGTTTGAATTTGGTTCTGGGAGCTCTTCAAGCTCCTCCGTTTGAACCTATGCATTCATTGGACATTAAATTACTTTCTTGGAAAGTTTTGTTCCTTTTGGCCATCTCTTCTGCTAGAAGAGTTTCTGAATTATCTGCTCTTTCTTGTGAGTCTCCTTTTCTGATTTTTCATCAGGATAAGGCGGTGTTGCGAACTTCTTTTGAATTTTTACCTAAAGTTGTGAATTCCAACAACATTAGTAGAGAAATTGTGGTTCCTTCATTATGTCCTAATCCTAAGAATTCTAAGGAGAAATCGTTGCATTCTTTGGATGTTGTTAGAGCTTTGAAATATTATGTTGAAGCTACGAAATCTTTCCGTAAGACTTCTAGTCTATTTGTTATCTTTTCCGGTTCTAGGAAAGGCCAGAAAGCTTCTGCCATTTCTTTGGCATCTTGGTTGAAATCTTTAATTCATCTTGCCTATGTTGAGTCGGGTAAAATTCCGCCTCAGAGAATTACAGCTCATTCTACTAGGTCAGTATCTACTTCCTGGGCGTTTAGGAATGAAGCTTCGGTTGACCAGATCTGCAAAGCAGCAACTTGGTCCTCTTTGCATACTTTTACTAAATTCTACCATTTTGATGTATTTTCTTCTTCTGAAGCAGTTTTTGGTAGAAAAGTACTTCAGGCAGCGGTTTCAGTTTGAATCTTCTGCTTATGTTTTTCGTTAATCTTTATTTTGGGTGTGGATTATTTTCAGCAGGAATTGGCTGTCTTTATTTTATCCCTCCCTCTCTAGTGACTCTTGTGTGGAAAGATCCACATCTTGGGTAGTCATTATCCCATACATCACTAGCTCATGGACTCTTGCTAATTACATGAAAGAAAACATAATTTATGTAAGAACTTACCTGATAAATTCATTTCTTTCATATTAGCAAGAGTCCATGAGGCCCGCCCTTTTTTTGTGGTGGTTATGATTTTGTATAAAGCACAATTATTCCAATTCCTTATTTTATATGCTTTCGCACTTTTTTATCACCCCACTTCTTGGCTATTCGTTAAACTGAATTGTGGGTGTGGTGAGGGGTGTATTTATAGGCATTTTGAGGTTTGGGAAACTTTGCCCCTCCTGGTAGGAATGTATATCCCATACGTCACTAGCTCATGGACTCTTGCTAATATGAAAGAAATGAATTTATCAGGTAAGTTCTTACATAAATTATGTTATTTCATGGTGGCGAGAGTCCACGAGACCCACCCATTTTTTGGGGTTATGTTTTTTTGTATAAAGCACATTATTTATCCTGTTCCTCTTTTTTATGCGTTTACTCCTTATACACCTCACTAACTTAAGTATATGTTAAACTGAGGTATGAATGTATCAGGTAAGTTCTTATATAAATTATGTTATTTTGTAATGCAGTGTTTCTATGAGGCTTGTCAGCTGTGCAGCTTGATCTTGCAGTTGGTTAACATCTTCCCGCATGATCAGAGTTGTCCACAAGGGCCTCCACCCTGAACCCAAGTGTGTGGATATCCTGCTTCAGCTCTGCTAGCTCCTCTTTCATGTAAGATCGTATGATCTCTGCTATGTCTTGCTTAGATGATAGCTAGGTAAGCAGAGAAGTTGGTATTTGTGTGAGCGGTTCGATGGAGGGTGATACATTGTTTGGTGAAGAGATCTCTCTCTCTGGAGAGGCAGATAGTTCTAGGTCTGTTGCTGGAGATGCTTGAGCAGTAGCAGTAAAGAAGTTGCTTACTGGAGTTTCTTTTGCCACAGTAGATTTGGTGAACTTTACAGGTTTGATTAACTTTTTGGTAGCTATTTTGAAGTGTTTTGCCCCGCCAAGGTGTATTAGTTATGAACGGCTATTGAGCTTAGTGGGTAGAAACCCTAAGTATGGGCTGGTAAGAGGGCCATTATTGTGAGTCCAGGGGAACAATGTATAGGAGTATGTTTCCAGAGAAGCTGATTCGTATGTGCTTCTTGCAGTAGATGTATTCTTCTGTAAACCAGAAAATCACTGTTTTCTGTTAGGGTCTGTAATGTTGGCGATGTCTTTGTCAGAATGAGGCCAAAGGCTAGTTAGAGGGAACAGGAAACATATCTAATTTCTATGTTTGTGTGTGTTGTCTAGTTCTCTGTGGTTATATAGGGTTGAGGTTTGTTTGATGGTGCACAAGTTATTCCAAAATGGATATTGTGGTAATGCAGGATTATATGAAGGCTTTTGGTCAATGGAGTTATTGTGAATCTGCTCAACTGGTGTTCAGCGTGAAGGCTATCGATGCCGGTAGGAGTATGTATGGCCAGGGTGTTGTGGCATATTACCTCAGTACTTCTTGTTTTTCGCCACTGCTCTTTCAGACCGGTCTCTTTATTTATTTTGAGTATCGCAATATCCCGATATCGTGGATGACCTCACGCTATGGAGCCGAAGATCTTGTGTTTGATGTCCGCGACAAAGCTTGCTTTTACAGGTTTGTCGCTCTTCAGAGCTGTATTTGGCCTAGTATAGGCCTTAGAATATGGCGGCTGGCAAGCGTTGCGCAGAAGAGGCACAGGGGAAAGGTGATCGAGCACAGATGTTTTGCTCTCATGATTTGAGCACTGCATATCTTGGCAGTGTCTTCCCAAAGTCTTAGGAATTTTTTTTAGGAGGTCCATGGAGGGTTTTCAACAGTTGGTAGCAGTTTTGTGGAGCTAGTATTACGGAGCTCAGGTTTTACGCGGCCATCTTAACCGCGGCCGGCTCCACCTCCTGGGATGTAATTATTTTAAATAATATTAGATATATCGTTAGTATCCCCACACAAAGGCTTCAGTTTTTGTAAAGTTTAATTTATAGAAGGATAAATGTCAAAATTGATTCAATGTGTCAAATAAATGAGGAAGAAACTCAAGTGTCTTAGAAGAAAATATGGTAATGTGAACAAAGACTAATTATCATCAAAACAAGCTAATATTATTCCACTATTAACAATACTAAAGATATAAAAGGTGAATAAAAAACATCAAGGTTTTATATCTAACCGGACAATTTAGAGAGGAAAGGAGCAGATGTAATTGCGGTAAGTGGTTATCCTCATCAAGGAAATTTACCCTTTCAAGGTGATGTAGGGGTAAAGGAAATCATGATATGACCTACTCAAACTAATGGAGTGGAAAAGGGAGAAGAGGGCAGTCAATCAATCTAATTAGATAGATTGGGAAAGAGAGGAGTGCATTAAGTTATAGTTAGTGGCTACCCTCTCCAGGGGAATTTTCCCTTTCTGGGTGATGTGGAGAAAAAGGTAGTCATGGTATGACCTTGAGTAGGAAATGAAGAAGAGGACAGCCAACTATTTTCATATATATGTCACCTAAATAAATGCAATCCAAGCACACACACACAAAAAAAGAGGAAACAAAATAAACTTCAGAGTATTACAAGTGTTACAGTGGCGTATTTAGGTTTTGTGCTGCCCTAGGCACTCAATTCTGCTGCCCCCCTCTATTTTAGGCCATGTTTGGCCATAATATATTTTGCTCAGGGATTAACATGCTTTTTTTTCATGGCATGTCTATAAATAAATATATATATATATATAGATAAAGGAAGGCACTCTCTGGTCTTTTAAGTATGTAACTTTAATTAATAAAGTGTACGGGTATGTGTTTGTCTGAGGAAGGGGAGTGTGTCCCCGAAACGTCACACTTTATTCATTAAAGTTACTCACTTAAAAGACCAGAGAGTGCCTTCCTTTATCTATATACTTACCTGCTGGCACCCTGGCATTTGTCTTTGGAGGTGAGAGTGCTCTCTTTGAACATTAGTATATATATAAATGTTCTATAAGATAGACAGCATGCCTCTGTTACATAACGCAATCTATGAAGTGGCCTACCAGTTACATATATATTTCTGTGTTCTAAACAAGAATGAAGTTAATCACATTGGCTCATTTATTCCATGGTAGGGTAAAGCATTAGGACTGCACTGCCTCTCTAGCTCCTAAACAAATTCAAATCACTGCAGGGATATTATCTGACTTGTTCTGAAAACTCTGGACTACGTAAACTCAGTGGCAAAATCAGAGTCACTAAAATATTGACATCCTCTATGTATTATGGTTCCATCTTTCAATATCAAAACATGCTATCACTTTAGTAGCCATTATATTAGCTTTTGGAACATCTTGTTATTAGTTTTGGTATTGAATGGTTTTGTATTGTAAAAGGCATTTTAAGATAAAAATATTATCTAATAGGGCTGGGCGATATGGGCAAATTTTTTCTTCTTCTTATAAATGACTATAACACCTTAAAGGGCCACTAAACCCAAAATCTTTCTTTCATGATTCAGATAGAGAATAGAAATTTAAACAACATTACAATTTACTTCCATTATTTATTTTGCTTCATTTTTTAAATATCCTTAGTTGAAGAAAAAGCAATGCACATGGTGAGCCAATCACACGAGGCTTCTATGTGCAGCAACCAATCAGCAGCTAGTGAACATATCTAGATATGCTTTTCATCAAAGAATATCAAGAGAATAAAACAAATTAGATTATATAAGTAAATTAGAAAGATGTTTAAAATTGCATTCTCTTTCTAAATCATAAAAGAAAAAATGTGGGTGGCATGTCCCTTTAAGTTTTCAATAAAAAATGTATTTAAGGCTACAGAATCTTAATGTACAGGTTTCTCAATGTCCAATACACTCTGGGAGAATAAAAATACAAACCACGTGTATGTGGGTATATATATATATATATATATATATATATAGCCCTTAATACGTGTGCGCTAGAGCTATTTGGAAGTACTCCAGCCTCTTAGCTGCTGTGAATTGTGGCGGTTTATCTCGCTTTCACAAGCAGCTGTATGAGTAGTGCTCACACTGTCACATACCAATCGCAGCTAGCGGTGGTGAGGCGAGGTATATATCTGGACAAGAAAGTTCATACCAAGACAAGAAAACCAAGCTCCAAGAGGCAATAAATACAGGAAGTTTCCTAAAGAAACCAGCACAAAGGGGACCTACATCCCATTCTACTCCAAGAGGCAGCGATTTTATACAGACCAGAACATCCAGGATTCATCTAACCACTAGATACATCCTCCAATGCGGCAAACTTACCTCATAGGATTGAGGTAACTTTTGGTAAGGGTATCTATTACTCCTTTACTACACTAGGATTCCAATATCCTATCAAAGACTCTAATATATATACGTATATTCAGATACTTTTTTTTCTCTCTTTTTTGTTTTCTTTACCCACCAACACTGCCGAGACCTGAATATATTCAGTTTTTAAGAATTTCCATAAGTGCTGTTTACCCTTTGACTCTTATTCTCCTATATTGTATAGACTTAGTCTATCACACAATATTTGTACCTCTATAGCTGCTCTATGAGATTTTCATACCTCTGACTAGCGCATTTACTAGAGTAACGCTTGTTTCTACTCACTGACACTGAGTGGTAACATTCTACTTAATTCTATATAATATATAATTCTATATATATATATATATATATTTCTTTCATGTAATTAGCAAGAGTCCATGAGCTAGTGACGTATGGGATATACATTCCTACCAGGAGGGGCAAAGTTTCCCAAACCTCAAAATGCCTATAAATACACCCCTCACCACACCCACAAATCAGTTTTACAAACTTTGCCTCCTATGGAGGTGGTGAAGTAAGTTTGTGCTAGATTCTACGTTGATATGCGCTCCGCAGCAGGTTGGAGCCCGGTTTTCCTCTCAGCGTGCAGTGAATGTCAGAGGGATGTGAGGAGAGTATTGCCTATTTGAATTCAATGATCTCCTTCTACGGGGTCTATTTCATAGGTTCTCTGTTATCGGTCGTAGAGATTCATCTCTTACCTCCCTTTTCAGATCGACGATATACTCTTATATATACCATTACCTCTACTGATTCTCGTTTCAGTACTGGTTTGGCTTTCTACTACATGTAGATGAGTGTCCTGGGGTAAGTAAGTCTTATTTTCTGTGACACTCTAAGCTATGGTTGGGCACTTTTATATAAAGTTCTAAATATATGTGTTCAAACATTTGTTTGCCTTGACTCAGGATGTTCAACGTTCCTTATTTCAGACAGTCAGTTTCATATTTGGGATAATGCATATGAATAAATCAATTTTTTTTTTCTTACCTTAAAATTTGACTTTTTTCCCTGTGGGCTGTTAGGCTCGCGGGGGCTGAAAATGCTTCATTTTATTGCGTCATTCTTGGCGCAGACTTTTTTGGCGCAAATTTTTTTTTCTGTTTCCGGCGTCATACGTGTCTCCGGAAGTTGCGTCATTTTTGAAGTTTTTTTGCGCCAAAAGTGTCGGCGTTCCGGATGTGGCGTCATTTTTGGTGCCAAAAGCATTTAGGCGCCAAATAATGTGGGCGTCTTTTTTGGCGCTAAAAAATATGGGCGTCACTATTGTCTCCACATTATTTAAGTCTCATTTTTTATTGCTTCTGGTTGCTAGAAGCTTGTTCACTGGCATTTTTTCCCATTCCTGAAACTGTCAAACTGTCATTTAAGGAATTTGATCAATTTTGATTTATATGTTGTTTTTTTCTATTACATATTGCAAGATGTCCCCGATTGACACGAGTCAGAAGATACTTCTGGAAAAACGCTGCATGGTGCTGGATCTACCAAAGTTAAGTGTATCTGCTGTAAACTTGTGGTATCTGTTCCTCCAGCTGTTGTTTGTAATGAATGTCATGACAAACTTGTTAATGCAGATAATATTTCCTTTAGTAATGTTACACTACCTGTTGCTGTTCTGTCAACATCTAATACTCAGAGTGTTCCTGTTAACATAAGAGATTTTGTTTCTAAATCCATTAAGAAGGCTATGTCTGTTATTCCTCCTTCTAGTAAACGTAAAAGGTCTTTTAAAACTTCTCATTTTTCAGATGAATTTTTAAATGAACATCATCATTCTGATTCTGATAATGGTTCCTCTGGTTCAGAGGATTCTGTCTCAGAGGTTGATGCTGATAAATCTTCATATTTATTCAAAATGGAATTTATTCGGTCTTTACTTAAAGAAGTCTTAATTGCTTTAGAAATAGAGGATTCTGGTCCTCTTGATACTAAATCTAAAGTTTAAATAAGGTTTTTAAATCTCCTGTAGTTATTCCAGAAGTTTTTCCTGTCCCTGATGCTAGTTCTGAAGTAATCTCCAGGGAATGGAATAATTTGGGTAATTCATTTACTCCTTCTAAACGTTTTAAGCAATTATATCCTGTGCCATCTGACAGATTAGAATTTTGGGACAAAATCCCTAAAGTTGATGGGGCTGTGTCTACTCTTGCTAAACGTACTACTATTCCTACGGCAGATAGTACTTCCTTTAAGGATCCTTTAGATAGGAAGATTGAATCTTTTCTAAGAAAAGCTTACTTATGTTCAGGTAATCTTCTTAGACCTGCTATATCTTTAGCGGATGTTGCTGTAGCTTCAACTTTTTGGCGCAACAAGTAACAGATCATAATTCTCATAGCATTGCTAATCTTCTTCAACATGCTAATAACTTTATTTGTGATGCCATCTTTGATATCATTAGAGTTGATGTCAGGTATATGTCTCTAGCTATTTTAGCTAGAAGAGCTTTATGGCTTAAAACTTGGAATGCCGATATATCTTCTAAGTCCACTTTGCTTTCCCTTTCTTTCCAGGGTAATAAATTATTTGGTTCTCAGTTGGATTCTATTATCTCAACTGTTACTGGAGGGAAAGGAACTTTTTTACCACAGGATAAAAAATCTAAAGGTAAATTTAGGTCTAATAATCGTTTTCGTTCCTTTTGTCACAATAAGGAACAAAAGCCTGATCCTTCACCCACAGGAGCGGTATCAGTTTGGAAACCATCTCCAGTCTGGAATAAATCCAAGCCTTTTAGAAAACCAAAGCCAGCTCCCAAGTCCACATGAAGGTGCGGCCCTCATTCCAGCCCAGCTGGTAGGGGGCAGATTACGATTTTTTTCAAAGAAATTTGGATTCAAAACATTGTTTCAGAAGGGTACAGAATTGGCTTCAAGATAAGGCCTCCTGCAAAGAGATTTTTTCTTTCCCGTGTCCCAGCAAATCCAGGGAAGGCTCAAGCATTTCTGAAATGTGTTTCAGATCTAGAGTTGGCTGGAGTAATTATGCCAGTTCCAGTTCTGGAACAGGGACTGGGGTTTTATTCAAATCTCTTCATTGTACCAAAGAAGGAGAATTCCTTCAGACCAGTTCTGGATCTAAAAATATTGAATCGTTATGTAAGGATACCAACATTCAAAATGGTAACTATAAGGACTATCCTGCCTTTTGTTCAGCAAGGGCATTATATGTCCACAATAGATTTACAGGATGCATATCTGCATATTCCGATTCATCCAGATCACTATCAGTTTCTGAGATTCTCTTTCCTAGACAAGCATTACCAGTTTGTGGCTCTGCCGTTTGGCCTAGCAACAGCTCCAAGGATTTTTACAAAGTTTCTCAGTGCCCTTCTGTCTGTAATCAGAGAACAGGGTATTGTGGTATTTCCTTATTTGGACGATATCTTGGTACTTGCTCAGTCTTCACATTTAGCAGAATCTCATACGAATCGACTTGTGTTGTTTCTTCAAGATCATGGTTGGAGGATCAATTTACCGAAAAGTTCATTGATTCCTCAGACAAGGGTAACCTTTTTAGGTTTCCAGATAGATTCAGCGTCCATGACTCTGTCTCTGACAGACAAGAGACGTCTAAAATTGATCTCAGCTTGTCAAAACCTTCAATCACAATCATTCCCTTCGGTAGCCTTTTGCATGGAAATTCTAGGTCTTATGACTGCTGCATCGGACGCGATCCCCTTTGCTCGTTTTCACATGCGACCTCTTCAGCTCTGTATGCTGAACCAGTGGTGCAGAAATTACACAAAGATATCTCAATTAATATCTTTAAAACCGATTGTACGACACTCTCAGTCATGGCCTCTTCTAAAGAGAGAATCGTTCATTTGTTTTCAGACAGACAATGTCACAACTGTGGCATACATCAATCATCAATGAGGGACTCACAGTCCTCTGGCTATGAAAGAAGTATCTTGAATACTGGTATGGGCGGAATCCAGCTCCTGTCTAGTTTCTGCGGTTTATATCCCAGGTATAGACAATTGGGAAGCAGATTATCTCAGTCGCCAAACGTTACATCCGGGCAAATGGTCTCTTCACTCAGAGGTATTTCTTCAGATTGTTCAAATGTGGGGACTTCCAGAAATAGATCTGATGGCTTCTCATCTAAACAAGAAACTTCCCAGGTATCTGTCCAGATCTAGGGATCCTCAAGCGGAAGCAGTGGATGCATTGTCACTTCCTTGGAAGTATCATCCTGCCTATATATTTCCGCCTCTAGTTCTTCTTCCAAGAGTAATCTCCAAGATTCTGAAGGAATGCTCGTTTGTTCTGCTGGTGGCTCCAGCATGGCCTCACAGGTTTTGGTATGCAGATCTTGTGCGGATGGCCTCTTGCCAACTGTGGACTGTCGCAAGGTCCCTTTTTCCATCAGGATCTCAAATCCTTAAATCTAAAGGTATGGAGATTGAACGCTTGATTCTTAGTCAAAGAGGTTTCTCTGACTCTGTGATTAATACTATGTTACAGGCTCGTAAATCTTTATCTAGGAAGATATATTATAGAGTCTGGAAGACTTACATTTCTTGGTGTCTTTCTCATCATTTTTCCTGGCATTCTTTTAGAATTCCGAGAATTTTACAGTTTCTTCAGGATGGTTTGGCTAAAGGTTTGTCTGCAAGTTCCTTGAAAGGACAAATCTCTGCTCTTTCTGTTCTTTTTCACAGAAAGATTGCTAATCTTCCTGATATTCATTGTTTTGTACAAGCTTTGGTTCGTATAAAACCTGTCATTAAGTCAATTTCTCCTCCTTGGAGTTTGAATTTGGTTCTGGGGGCTCTTCAAGCTCCTCCGTTTGAACCTATGCATTCATTGGACATTAAATTACTTTCTTGGAAAGTTTTGTTTCTTTTGGCCATCTCTTCTGCTAGAAGAGTTTCTGAATTATCTGCTCTTTCTTGTGAGTCTCCTTTTCTGATTTTTCATCAGGATAAGGCGGTGTTGCGAACTTCTTTTAAATTTTTACCTAAGGTTGTGAATTCTAACAACATTAGTAGAGAAATTGTGGTTCCTTCATTATGTCCTAATCCTAAGAATTCTAAGGAGCGATCATTGCATTCTTTGGATGTAGTTAGAGCTTTGAAATATTATGTTGAAGCTACTAAAAATTTCCGAAAGACTTCTAGTCTATTTGTTATCTTTTCCGGTTCTAGGAAAGGTCAGAAGGCCTCTGCCATTTCTTTGGCATCTTGGTTGAAATCTTTAATTCATCATGCTTATGTCGAGTCGGGTAAAACTCTGCCTCAAAGGATTACAGCTCATTCTACTAGGTCAGTTTCTACTTCCTGGGCGTTTAGGAATGAAGCTTCGGTTGATCAGATTTGCAAAGCAGCAACTTGGTCTTCTTTGCATACTTTTACTAAATTCTACCATTTTGATGTGTTTTCTTCTTCTGAAGCAGTTTTTGGTAGAAAAGTACTTCAGGCAGCTGTTTCAGTTTGATTCTTCTGCTTATAATTTCAGTTTTTTTTTTTTCATTATAAGATTTAAACTTTATTTTGGGTGTGGATTATTTTCAGCGGAATTGGCTGTCTTTATTTTATCCCTCCCTCTCTAGTGACTCTTGCGTGGAAGATCCACATCTTGGGTAGTCATTATCCCATACGTCACTAGCTCATGGACTCTTGCTAATTACATGAAAGAAAACATAATTTATGTAAGAACTTACCTGATAAATTCATTTCTTTCATATTAGCAAGAGTCCATGAGGCCCACCCTTTTTGTGGTGGTTATGATTTTTTTGTATAAAGCACAATTATTCCAATTCCTTATTTTTTATGCTTTCACACTTTTTTCTTATCACCCCACTTCTTGGCTATGCGTTAAACTGATTTGTGGGTGTGGTGATGGGTGTATTTATAGGCATTTTGAGGTTTGGGAAACTTTGCCCCTCCTGGTAGGAATGTATATCCCATACGTCACTAGCTCATGGACTCTTGCTAATATGAAAGAAATGAATTTATCAGGTAAGTTCTTACATAAATTATGTTATTCATATCCTACAGTATTATTTTATTACACTGTGAGTATGCATTTAACTTGCAGCACTAATGTTCTATTAAAAAATAAGCAAGCTTCATAACATACAGTAATATTCTTAGTTCCAGAGTGAGTAATCTCTGTGCCTGTAGAAATATTGCAAGTAATCATGCTCCATAGCATGCAGTGATATTCTATTTTGTGCAGTGCAGTATATCATATAAGAGAATGGGCAAACAAAAATGGCACTGCCTTGCATAGAGAATATGTGGGGTAAAATGATTAGAGGGACCTAGCACTGCACCCACAAATCAGCAACAGTACTAATCAGTTAAATAAAATGCTAGTAAGATTTATACTCTGCAGTAATGTCTCTATAGCAAACAATAATAGTGTAAACTAAGCCAGCTGAGCTCTATAGTTTGTAGTATGATTCTAATGCAGAGCAGACAAGCTCTTTATCTTGCAATGGTGACCTGTGCCAAGTGAGTCCCACTAAACAACACTACCACAGTCACTCACCGGCCGCCAAGCAGCGTTTTCTTGTCTGGTGCAGCAGCAAGCACAGCGGCTTCCTCCCACCATTAATAGAAAGCTGGCCAGCAGGATGCACGGTCTGCGCGCCCAAATACTAGTACAGCACTGGTAAGTCACTGCCACCCCCCTTACCCGCATGTGGCCGCCGCGGAGCCCTCCTGTATGTCATAGGTGACATCATAGTGGGCAGGGTTATAAATCGCGTACTCTTGCGGTTTTTAAACTGAAGCGATTAATCACAATTTTAAATTGCATATGCGATTAATCGTGCAGCCCTATTATCTAATGTGTCTAAAGTGTGATATATATATATTAATGGTGTGATAAAAAACAGTGACTCAGTTGCAGATGCTGATTGGCTCACTGTCAGCATAATTATTCCATGCTGCACCTGTTCTGTGGAACACCTACCACACTCTGACATATTATGACCCTGAAGGTAAATATTATTACAAAGGTACAAAAGGTTAATCAGTGTAACAATCATCATGATCTACTAGTGGACTGGACGCCCGAGTTAAACTACAGCTGTACAGCTGCTGCAGCCAATCTCACTCATTCCCCGACACCTGTAGATTCCGTTTACTCTCCCATGGGTGCTACGTCCCTTTACCCGCTGTGCTTACCTGTCACCTGCAATTACAAGCCTCGATCATTTTTATCTCTAGACCTCCCCCATGTGTTTCACCAGCCCGGATGCCTCGTCCTTCTTACCTTACTCCATGTGCCTCTCCGGTATATCCCGACAGGTCCTAGCTGTCTTGTCGTGACTACCACCTGTCATACCTGCTGAAGCCTCACACAGCGTGACTGCCACATCCCCTGTGGATAGCAGTCATATGTCTCAGACTCCACCCCCTTCCCATGATATTCCGTAACCGCACTGACCCACAAACTTCTGATATTTTGAAAGTGGCGTTATAGTAAATATAACATGATAGCAGGAAATTGCCACTCCCCCTCAAATCTGTCGGCCTATGCCTTAATACGCCCCTGAAATGTTATTGTAAGGAGGCTAATAATATATGTTGAGCAAACATTATCAAGTAATCAGCAATAAGGACTGGAACAAACATTAAGAAATGTGACAAATATAAAAACAACACAACATTCAAACAAGCAGTAGCATAATTTTAAGACTAATGTGGCACCTATAAACCTCAGATAATAGGATGTGAGAGTACTTCACTCAAGGATATGAGATATCACTTCTAAGCAGTCCCAGTGGGCTGGTATGAATACAGATCTTGATAAAGGCAGTTTAGTCTGCCGAAACGCATAGAACTTGCTTACTAATCTGTAGACACTATTCAGTTTTATTGTCATTGTTTACACTTATACAGGTTCATCTCTATCTCTATAATTTACCTAGAGTTAGACATATGAATAATTCCTGTGTGCATTTTCCACATGCTAATTGTTAGCGAATAACATCTCCTTACTGGCTTATATTGACACATACTACAGGTTCATCTCTATCTCCTATACTTTATTGTGAGTTAGACATATGAATAATTCCTGTGTGCTTGTTCTCTATACCCAGTCATAATTAATCAGTTTATTGTCTGTTACACAAACGACTTGAACTAAAGATTTGCAACTATCTGGAGGATCTTGCTTTCACAGACGAATTGCTCATTCACAGACTTCAAAATTGCTTAAATCAGCTGCTTCATCCACCATCATAAAGATACGGACACAAGGAATCGTTGCAAAAAGCAGGTCTGATATACCTATAATCTGTATAACTGTGTTGATTCAATGAAGTGATACTAAAAGTCTTTTTTGCTGACAGGCTTTCAAACGGATACATATTTCAGCCCTCTTGGCAACCATTGGATCAATCTAACAAGTCAGGTGACGTGATGTCACACACCACGGATCTTCCTCACAACCACTTTTAACGGACACACTACCGGGTCCACAACTTTGCTTTGGGTCCCGGTTCCAGGACTGCCACTTAAGAGTCTGTATATATGCTAATTCTTTTTTATTTATTTTTTTTAGATACAAGTAACATTGTGTACTATTTCTGTCAATATTTGTCCAAAAACATGCTAGGTCATAAGCTAATATTAGCAACATATAGTTGTTTATTTTATCTGTTAGAACCTGTGAATACTATTTCCTAACTACTGTCTCCTTTATCATGAGTATTATCTTTTAATCCTTTTTAGATTTGATGCCGGCATCGTTATATTAATATTATTATTTTATCAAATTGTTTGTATATCTGCTGACCTTTGTTTGCACATTGCTGATATTTCATTACATATTAAATTAATTAATTTCACACTTTATGCAATTTCTTATTCATCATATATAATTATATATTTATTTCTACTAATTTATTTTTTGCACTTTTATCACATCATTTGGTTAGCTCTCTTTTGAGCGCTTATCCCCATCCCCCACAATTGGTATGAATACAGAAACATCTTCCTGGGTTTCTTAGCTCTCTGGGTTCTAGGACTAAACTCAGGAGCAGATACTCTTAATAACTTTTCTGGAGAGTTCTGTGGTTGTGGATCAGCTGTTTAAGGCCCGGGCAGTTAACAATGCTAGTCTCTGTTGAAGAAAAGTAATTATGTGGGCCTGGTTGTCTTTGGTTATAAGCAGTTTCACTGGAAAGCTGCATCTATATTTAATATTAGAAGATTGTAGAATAGTGGTTATAGATTACAATTTTGGCTGTTGTAGAGTACGTGGTGATAAATCAGGGAACAGTTGAATACCAGCATAACTGTATGGGAGAGTTGATTTATTTTTTGAGCTCAGCCTGCAAGAGTTGGGTTTAAAGGCAAAACTGTAAAAACAAACAATAACATCTCTCAGTGTATCAGAGGCGATGGTTCTGGACCTAAGAGCTCTGTGGGCCCTCTCTATAATATGTCTGATGTCATCAAACTACCCAAGAAATTATTTAAAGAGGCCTAAGAGGAAAGCATTGAGTTCAGTGGATGAGATGGTCTCAGATATACCTTTAAATCGGATATTATTTTTCTGAGGAGCTGAGTGATCTATACAGTGGCCAGCGAACTGTAGATATAAAAGGTGAAGTAGGAATTCAAGAGAAATTCAAGGACTGAGTATAAATGATACTGAGCAAAAGTTAGAGCTTTTTGCTGACGACCTGATGGTGCTCCTATCAGATCCCTCCACCTCCCTGCCCACTCTCTTTGTTCTCTTGAGACACTTTAGCTAACTCTCTCATCATAAGATCAATTTATCTAAGACGGAGGCCTACTCCATGGGTATTCCGCCTACAGACCTCCGAGATTTCCAGAGGACCTACTCGTTCAAGTGGTCTTCAAAGGGCATCCGGCATTTGTTTTTTTTTAATCTCCCATGACAAAGACATAACTCTTGAAGACAACTACGAACCTCTATTAAAGAGCGTATATCTGTTGCTTAAATCTAGGAGATACAAAGAAGTATTGTGGTTAGGAAGAGTAGCAGCAATCAAAATTATCTCTTTCGATGTCTGCCTCCATGCTAACCAAGTTCCAGACAGTTTTCACAAACTATATCTGGAATGGGGAAAAAACGAGAGTAGCGGTTCACATCCTTCAAGCCCCAGTAGAGCAAGGAGGTATTGGACTACCCAATGTTAAATTCTACCATGATGCAGCCATGCTATCGCATGTCTTGGCCTGGGGACCCAACCTCCCGCCAACTAGATGGAAAGAACTAGAGCAGGCCTTGCTGCCAGCCCATATAGATCTCGAAGATCTGCTTTGGACCCCTTCACATAATCACAACCAACATGCAATCCCAAATATTATTATTAAGGACTGCCAACAGACTTGGCTTAAACTCTGACATGGCTCACAATTAGCCTCCCACCCATCCCCAATCCATTCCGTCAGAGGCCTACTACAAGGCCTCCCTAATACTCATGTTAATACCTGGAACACTACCCTCCTCCGAGAGGTCAGAGATTTCTTAGTTGGACACTCTAAACTGCTAGAGCTCTTAAGCATCCCACCCAAACTCAATTTTGACACCTTCAGACTGATGTCCCATCTTCGGTCCTGGGGCTTTCTTGGGGAAGAATTGAGAAGTTTGACAATGTGGGAGCTCAGATGGTCTTCTGATCTTCAACTAAATAAACCACTCTCAACACATTACCAACTATTCCTCCATGATACCCTGGCCATGAAAACAATGCACATAGATGCATGGGAGTGCGAATGGAGACAGGAGTTCACTCCCCAGCAATGGACCCAAGCTATCATTATGACGAAGACTGCCTTACACTGTGTCACAATGTACGAATTGCACTACAAATAACTAACTAGACGTCATCTGGTACCCACTAAATTGCATAAGTTCTATACTACCTGCTCGGATTTTTGCTGGAGGGGATGTGGAGAGAAAGTAGATCCTATACATATATGGTGGAGCTGCCCACAATTGAGAACATACTGGGCGAAGACTCGGTCCTTATGTACCGAACTAGGTCTTCCGGATATCGTTTATCCGAGTGTGGCCCTTCTCCATCATGGTATTAACAAACTTCCCAGACATAGTTAATACCTACTGATTTACATCCTGATCTCCTCCAAACTTCTAATAGCCAGAAATTGGGAAAAAAAGCTTACCCCCAAAGTGGCAGGAAGTTCTAGACAATGTCAGATACATTAAAGCCATGGAAGAAAACACCTTTAGTTTACACAGCAAATAGACACCTTTTGTCTCATTTGGGAGCCCTGGGATTCCTACTGGTTTTGGAAATCACACAAACCACATTAATTACCATATGCTCTAAACACCGTAACTCACACAACCGCCGACCTTCAGGACTAGTCCTGTTCTGTTCCCCTCTACTCTCCCACATGTGAACCCCCCCTCCCCTTCCATTTTACACCATCAACCCCCCTACTGCTAGTAATTTTTAACTATACCTATAGGTATTCATCACAATGAGAAAATATTTGCCCACTGTTACATCTACGCTCTTTGAGGGAAAATATATATATTAAATCCACCCCCCCCCCCATCTTAACTATGCGCTGCTGGACAACCCAGACTTGAAAGGTCACAAGCTCACTAGGAAGAACTAGATATTGATACATGACTGACTATGACTTCAAGCAGATATAAAGTTCTTATGTTTGGGCAGCAGATGCATCCCACTATATGACGCAACATAAGTGAAATGATTTGCTGGCCTACTTTTTCCTTTTACTGCAATTTTATATGATCCAGACCTAATGTAGTCGTTGATAAGTGGCTCTTCTGTTTTGTTGGATACCACAGCATATGCTGGATTGTACAATTACCTGAGAAAAGATATGTATCTTTATCGCTTTTTGTTATTGTTTCTTTTTCTTTTTTTCATCTTTCCGATATTGTATCTACAACTACTTTTTCAATAAAATTCTTTATTCCAAAAAAAAGAAAAAATCAATGGATTTCAGCGTCAGGGTATTCAGGGCTAAATCCCATAACAAAGTTGGTCCTTGCTAAGACAGCAGTACATAATAAGCAACTTATCCTGTAACCTTTTCATCTCCGTTTCCTATTTGCTTAGTGCAAATGTTCTTTATTTTGTCAGCAATGTTTTTTGTTTTTTTATTTAAACGATTCCACAACCCTTATATTTTCAATAAAGCTGTTTTCAACACATAAAAAAAAAAAGGCAAAGTACGTACCGTGGCTTCCAGATATCTTCCTGGAGAAGCTGATGTGCTTCAGAGGGATGAAAAAACTAATACATCTGCTGGAGGTTTGTTAATCAGATCTCATGGAAAAACGTCTGTTGCCACCTGCATTGTTATTTACTCTTCTGTGGTCTAGGGATTTTGTACAATGCTGTTACTACCCAGAGAAATGCTAGGGTTTAGAGTGCCTGACAACATGGAGAACAGTGGGTCTCAGCAGTCCAGTGTTTGTTAATTTATATGAGTTCTCCTTAATATATTTATGTCTGTAGAGCTGTTGATTACAGCCACAATGTTTAATTGGGTACAAGTTTACATGACAGTTATTGACCTGAGAGCTTCCCCTGGTACGGTATTATCTCACAGATTGGAGTCAGAAGCCATTGTGAGTAAGCTTTATAAATTTAGCTACTTCATGGAACTGTTAATGAAGTAATTTATATCTGAGACATAGTTCAAAATTATAAAGTATTCCATTCCCTTTATGGCCAATCAAAAAATGATGTCCAAATTCCTATTCCTTATGTTACTTGCTCTTGCAAATGACGTAGAGTCTAACCCTGGTCCCCCAACGAATTCCATTCTTAGCCTTCCAGCTAAAAAAGCTAAAAAATTGACAGAGCAAAAAGAGGACGCGGCATTGTAATTTATGTTGACAATTCCATAAAGTTCACCCCCTTACAAAAATCTAGCTCTCCTGCCACCTTTGATTTCCTTTCTGGCACAATTGAGATCCTGTGCAGTAAATCAATCATTGTTGCAGGAATCTACCGTCTACCTAGCTCCCCTGTGCATTCCCTTTCTGACATAGCCCATCTCCTTAGTGAAGCCATAGCTCAAACCCCAAAAAGTGAAATTTTGGTCTTTGGGGATTTTAATATTGATTGGCTGAGTCCTAAAAACAATAGTTATTGCTCACCATTTAAGACTTTGCAGCTAATGCAATTAATCTCCTCCCAAACTTGCATAAACATTAAAAGCCATAACCCCCACCCTCCTCGATTGAATTCTCTCCACTTCCCCTGGCCGAATCCACGAGGCAGGTGTTCTCCCTAACAGTTTCAGTGACCACTGCTTAGTATACTGCATGCGCAAAATAAGGGCTACTAAATCCTCTCCCAAGGTTAAAATCACCAGGTCCTTCAAAAAATGTAATCTTCAATAATTTCTAAATGACATCAAGAACCTCCCCTGGCACAGATTAAACCTAATTCCAGATTTAGACTCTGCAGTTGAATTCCTTCAGTCCGAACTCCTACAGGTTTGGAATTTGCATGCCCCGCTGCGTAAGGTGAGAGTAAAAGGAGCACACTTGAATTGGATCACAGCTGACCTCATTCAAATGTACCAATTTTGGGATTCATTGTGGTCAAAGTTCAAGCATACTGGCTCTATGAACAATCACTGTGTATATAGAAAATGGCGAAATATATGCACTAAACAAACAAAATTGGCCAAGGCCCAATATTTCTGTGAAAATCTGAACAATAACATATCAAACCCTAGAAAGTTTTGGAAAGTCATAAATAACCTACACACTCCCCCAATCCACTCCCAACCCTCCACTGTCAAAGTGGTTTACCAAACCCTGCAACCTCCCTTAGAAGTAGCAAATGCCTTTAACAATTATTTTGTTGGATGCTCCACCACCCTGATTGACAAACTAATAAATGACACACATCCTGAAACTACAAATGTGGATCAGGCCCCACTAAATCTACAAAGACCAAATATAGATAAGTTCAATTTTAGACCTGTATCCAACAATGTCGTTAAGAAACACCTTAATAATCTAAAAATGAAAAACCAGTCTGGACCTGATCAAATCCCAGCAATGCTGTTGAAGCTCAGCGCGTCAGCAATTGCTAAACCTGTCACAACCCTAATTAACGAATCCTTGGTATCTGGATACATACCCAAACTCTGGAAGACTGCAAGAGTAGTGCCTATCCATAAAAGTGGTGAGTTAACCATGGTTACTAACTATTGCCCAATATCATTGCTCCCAGTATTGTCAAAAATCTTAGAAAAATGTGTCCATACGCAACTACCACCACCACAAAGCAAATAATCCACTCCCTTGTTATCTCCCGACTTGACTACTGCAATAACCTACTCGCTGGCCTTCCTCTTTCCTGCCTCTTCCCCCTTCAATCCATCCTAAATGCGTCTGCCAGGCTGATCCACCTTTCCTGTCAATATGTATCTGCTGCACCTCTCTGTAAGTCCCTTCATTGGCTCCCCATTCACAGCAGAATCAAATTCAAAATTCTCACCCTTACATACAAAACTCTCACCAACTCCGCTCCCCTTTACTTATCCTCTCTAATACACAAGTATACGCCAGCCCGTCCACTAAGATCCAACAATGACCTGCTCCTTGCATCCGCAACTATCACCTCCTCTCATGCTAGACTGCAGGACTTCTCTCGTGCAGCACCTACCCTCTGGAACACTCTCCCTCGTGCTGTCAGGCTTTGCCCTAATCTTTCTTCCTTTAAATGTTCCCTGAAGACTTTTCTGTTCAGGGAAGCCTACCACCCAACTCAATAATAAATTAATTTCACTTACCTAACATTTTCCTCATCTAACTCTGTATTAACATCCTTCTCAATCTTGCAGTCCTCGCCTCCTGTTTCTCAACCTCCTACCCTTCTAGATTATAAGTTCCCACGGGAATAGGGCCCTCAATCCCTCCTGTATGTGTTTGTAAATTTTGTCCTGTATCATACAAGTCTTGTATTGTTTTATTTAAATGAATTGTATCCATGGACAGCGCTGCGGAATATGTTGGCGCTTTATAAATAAAGTATAATAATAATAACTATGTGAGTATTACCAACAATCTAACTATATGAACCCTGTTCAATCAGGTTTTCGTCCGAATCACTCCACTACAACTGCCCTCCTAAAAGTTTGCAACGACATCCAAACTGGCATGGAACAAGGAGACCTAACTGGAGCTATTTTTCTTGATCGTCCGCTAACCTGGTTTCGATCATATGTATCGGATCGATCACAGTATGGGGCCTAGTTATCAAGCCGTCAACCTCAAATACGCTGCGTATTCCGCAGCGTATTTGTGGCGAGGCTGATACGCCTTAGTTATCAAAGGCTCGAGACCGGCAAAAGTAGAATTTTGTGACGTAAGCTTCGATCCGCCGGACTCAGTCCGACACAGATCGATTCTTACGTCACTCCAGATGTTCCGCACACAAGTGCGGCACATTCTCACTACTTTTGCTAGCTATCAAAAAACTAGCAGGTACGCTCGGCACTTTTACGGCCCAGCGTACCTGGTTTTCAAAGCGCCAGCCTGGAGGCAGCGGATCCCATAGGAATCAATGGGAGTCTGACCATAGCGAAAGTACAAGTTCGCTGCTGCCAGACATCCCATTGATTTCTATGGGAGCTGTCTACACCTAACACCCTAACATGTACCCCGAGTCTAAACACCACTAATCTGACCCCCCCTACACCGCCGCAACTAAATAAAGTTATTACCCCCTAAACCGCCGCTCCCGGAGCCCACCGCAAGCTACTCTATACATATTAACCCCTAAACCGCCGCTCCCGGAGCCCACCGCAAGCTACTCTATACATATTAACCCCTAAACCGCCGCTCCCGGAGCCCACCGCAACTATAATAAATGTATTAACCCCTAAACCGCCGCTCCCTGAACCCGCCGCAACCTATATTAAATGTATTAACCCCTATCCTGCCCCCCCTACACCGTCGCCACCTATAATACATTTATTAACCCCTAATCTGCCCCCCCTACACCGTCGCCACCTATAATAAATTTATTAACCCCTATCCTGCCCCCCACTACGCCGCCTGCCACTGTAATAAAATTATTAACCCCTAAACCTAACCCTACCTAACGCCCCCTAACTTAAATATTAATTAAATAAATCTAAATAAATTAACTCTTATTAACTAAATGAATCCTATTTAAAACTAAATACTTACCTTTAAAATAAACCCTAATATAGCTACAATATAAATAATAATTATATTCTAGCTATCTTAGGATTTATATTTATTTTACAGGTACCTTTCAATTTATTTTAACCATGTACAATAGCTATTAAATAGTTATTAACTATTTAATAGCTTACCTAGCTAAAATAAAGAGAAATGTACCTGTGAAATAAATCCTAACCTAAGTTACAATTACACCTAACACTACACTATACTTTAATAAATTATTCCTATTTAAAAATAAATACTTACCTGTAAAATAAACCCTAAGATAGCTACAATGTAATTAATAATTATATTATAGCTATCTTAGGATTTATATTTATTTTACAGGTAACTTTGTATTTATTTTAGCTAGTTAGAATAGTTATTAAATAGTTATTAACTATTTAATAACTACCTAGCTAAAAGAAATACAAAATTACCTGTAAAATAAATCCTAACTTAAGTTACAATTAAACCTAATACTACACTATCATTAAATTAACTAAATAAACTACCTACAAATAACTACAATGAAATACAATTACATAAACTAACTAAAGTACAAAAAATAAAAAAAGCTAAGTTACAAAAAATAAAAAATTAAGTTACAAACATGTTAAAAATATTACAACAATTTTAAGCTACTTACACCTAATCTAAGCCCCCTAATAAAATAACAAACCCCCCCAAAATAAAAAAAATCCCTACCCTATTCTAAATTACATAAATTTCAAAGCTCTTTTACCTTACCAGCCCTTAAAAGGGCCATTTGTGGGGGCATGCCCCAAAAAGTTCAGCTCTTTTGCCTGTAAAATAAAAATACAACCCCCCCCCCAACATTAAAACCCACCACCCACATACCCCTAATCTAACCCAAACCCCCCTTACAAAAACCTAACACTAATCCCCTGAAGATCATCCTACCTTGAGTCGTCTTCACTCAGCCGAGCCACCGATGGAACTGAAGAGGACATCCGGAGCGGAAGAAGTTAATCCTCCAAGCGGCGCTGAAGAAATCTTCCATCCGATGAAGTCATCATCCAGGCGGCGCTGAAGAAGTCTTCGATCCGGCCGATGTCATCTTCAAAGAGGCGCTGAAGAGGTCTTCTATCCGGGCAAACTCATCTTCCAAGCCGGGTCTTGAATCTTCCTTCCGCCGACGCGGAACCACCTTCTTCACCGACGGACTACGACGAATGACGGCTCCTTTAAGGGACGTCATCCAAGATGGCGTCCCCTCAATTCCGATTGGCTGATAGGATTCTATCAGCCAATCGGAATTAAGGTAGGAAAATCTGATTGGCTGATGGAATCAGCCAATCAGATTCAAGTTCAATCCGATTGGCTGATCCAATCAGCCAATCAGATTGAGCTCGCATTCTATTGGCTGATCGGAACAGCCAATAGAATGCGAGCTCAATCTGATTGGCTGATTCCATCAGCCAATCAGATTTTCCTACCTTAATTCCGATTGGCTGATAGAATCCTATCAGCCAATCGGAATTGAGGGGACGCCATCTTGGATGACGTCCCTTAAAGGAGCCGTCATTCGTCGTAGTCCGTCGGTGAAGAAGGTGGTTCCGCGTCGGCGGAAGGAAGATTCAAGACCCGGCTTGGAAGATGACTTCGCCCGGATAGAAGACCTCTTCAGCGCCTCTTTGAAGATGACATCGGCCGGATCGAAGACTTTCTTCAGCGCCGCCTGGATGATGACTTCATCGGATGGAAGATTTCTTCAGCGCCGCTTGGAGGATTAACTTCTTCCGCTCCGGATGTCCTCTTCAGTTCCATCGGTGGCTCGGCTGAGTGAAGACGACTCAAGGTAGGATGATCTTCAGGGGATTAGTGTTAGGTTTTTGTAAGGGGGGTTTGGGTTAGATTAGGGGTATGTGGGTGGTGGGTTTTAATGTTGGGGGGGGGGTTGTATTTTTATTTTACAGGCAAAAGAGCTGAACTTTTTGGGGCATGCCCCCACAAATGGCCCTTTTAAGGGCTGGTAAGGTAAAAGAGCTTTGAAATTTATGTAATTTAGAATAGGGTAGGGATTTTTTTTATTTTGGGGGGGTTTGTTATTTTATTAGGGGGCTTAGATTAGGTGTAAGTAGCTTAAAATTGTTGTAATATTTTTAACATGTTTGTAACTTAATTTTTTATTTTTTGTAACTTAGCTTTTTTTATTTTTTGTACTTTAGTTAGTTTATGTAATTGTATTTCATTGTAGTTCTTTGTAGGTAGTTTATTTAGTTAATTTAATGATAGTGTAGTATTAGGTTTAATTGTAACTTAAGTTAGGATTTATTTTACAGGTAATTTTATATTTCTTTTAGCTAGGTAGTTATTAAATAGTTAATAACTATTTAATAACTATTCTAACTAGCTAAAATAAATACAAAGTTACCTGTAAAATAAATATAAATCCTAAGATAGCTAGAATATAATTATTAATTATATTGTAGCTATCTTAGGGTTTATTTTACAGGTAAGTATTTAGTTTAAATAGGAATAATTTATTAAAGTATAGTGTAGTGTTAGGTGTAATTGTAACTTAGGTTAGGATTTATTTCACAGGTACATTTCTCTTTATTTTAGCTAGGTAAGCTATTAAATAGTTAATAACTATTTAATAGTTATTGTACATGGTTAAAATAAATTGAAAGGTACCTGTAAAATAAAAATAAATCCTAAGATAGCTAGAATATAATTATTATTTATATTGTAGCTATATTAGGGTTTATTTTAAAGGTAAGTATTTAGTTTTAAATAGGATTCATTTAGTTAATAAGAGTTAATTTATTTAGATTTATTTAATTAATATTTAAGTTAGGGGGGCGTTATGGTTAGGGTTAGACTTAGGTTTAGGGGTTAATCATTTTATTACAGTGGCGGCGGCGTAGTGGGGGGCAGGATAGGGGTTAATAAATTTATTATAGGTTGCGGCGGGTTCATGGAGCGGCGGTTTAGGGGTTAAACTATTTATTTAGTTGCGGAGAGGTGCGGGATCAGCAGGATAGGGGTTAATAATTTTATAATAGAGGGCGACGGTATAGGGGGGGCAGGATAGGGGTTACTAGGTATAATGTAGGTGGCAGCGGTGTCCGGGAGCGGCGGTTTAGGGGTTAATACATTTATCAGAGTTGCGGCAGGGTCTAGGAGCGGCGGTTTAGGGGTTAGTAACTTTATTGAGTTGCGGGGGGCTCCGGGGGCGCCGGTATAGGGGGTAGAACAGTGCAGTTTAGTGTGAGTGCTTAGTGACAGGCTAGCAATAAAGCTGGGAAAAAGCCGAAGGGCAGCGAGATCGGATGAGTGATAACTGTCACAGTCCGCTGCTCATCGCCCCGCGGCTTTTTGACAGCTTTATTTGATAACTTAGGCGTATTTTTTCAGGTCCGCGGCGGCGAAGGTAGGCGAGCTTAGGCGGACGTATTGGGCCGGCGAAGCCAGAAAAGTAGACGGCTTGATAACTAGCCCCCACTGTCTCCATTTCACGTGTGGTGTTCCCCAAGGTTCCATTCTCGGCCCCCTACTATTCACATTATTTATAAATGATCTGCCAAATGTCTGCAAATCCTCAACTGTACACACGTACGCAGACGACACAGTAATTTATGCAAACAAACCCGATCTGCCGCAGCTTGAGACAGTGCTCAAAGACCAGTTCACAGAGGTAGAAAAGTGGATCTCAAAAAACAAACTCTTCCTAAACACTGACAAAACTGTCACAATGATCTTTGGAACGGTACCTAAATTACACAAATTACAAAAGTCCCATCTACGCATTAAAACAAAATCAAATTGCACACTGACCGCAGTCCACTCTTTCAAATACTTGGGTATGTTGTTAGACCCCAATCTATCTTTTGGCCTCCACATAGAAAAACTTGCATCTAAACTCTATCCAAAACTAGGTGCCCTGTACAGAAACAAATCCTGCCTCAGCCCTACAGTAAAGGAAAAGATTGTACAGCAAATGCTGATGCCTATCATGGATTATGGAGATGTAGTATATGCACCTGCACCGCAAACTCACCTTAATAAACTTAATACACTGTATAACTCGTTCTGTCGCTTTGTGCTACAATGTAACTACAGGGCCCACCATTGTGACATGCTAAAAGAAGTAAACTGGCTGTCACTGGAATCCAGACGCACCCTCCATCTTTCCTGCCTTGTGTTTAAGTGCCTTTCTGGGAAGCTCCCACCCTACCTGAGCAGAATGCTCTCCCCGGCTATTCCCACCTCCTATAACCTCCGATCCAGTACCAGCACATTGTTTAGCTTGCCTCAATACAAAAAGAAAGCAGTTCGGTCCTCCTTTTCCTACAGAGCACCACAATTATGGAACGACCTCCCGCACACTTTAAAACCTTCCCCAAGTCTAAAATCCTTTAAGAGATCCCTCTCTGCATATCTCAAAACAGAATGCACCTGTCATGGTTGATTTTATATTTCCTACCTGTTCTATGTTAAATTCTGCATATGTTATGTATTAATATTGTTTTTGTATTATTGTACCCTATTATATCAATGCAATGTTTTGTGGACCCAGGACATACTTGAAAACGAGAGAAATCTAAATGTATCCTTCCTGGTAAAATATTTTATAAATAAAATAAATAATAATAAATAAAATAATGTTATGTATTAACTCTTAATTGGGGGCACTTCTATAATCAACCGTGTATTTTTGGAATACTGTCCTTTTCAGAACTTTATACAATATGCAAAGTCACCAAGAAATATTAGTAAAAAAAATTAAATAGCCCTAGAGTATATAAGCTACCTGATTTATTTAGATAGCTAAATATAATACTGCCACTCCATACAAGGCTCTCCGTTCTCCTTAATAGACCTTATCATATTATAAGAAGATTGAGGTGCCATTGCTTGGCATTTGTCAACTTAGTTATCAATATATAAGTCAACGTATTACTTAATGTCTACTATGTTTGCTTATCATTAAAGAATGCCTCTTTATCTTATGGGAATTAATTTCCATTTATTAGTTAATGTGTTTTTGTTGAAGAAGATTTGTAGTATAACTTTATCCCATTATGTGTTTGACTTGTCTTCCTACTTTCAATTATAATTTTATATTCTTAGGAGGAACAATATTTATCTTTACTAATGCCATCTCATTTTGAGACAAGCTTAATATCTTGTAACACAAACTATTTCTGAATTGAGTGTATGTGGAACTATATATAATTTTTCCTGTGAAGAGCACGCTGTTGAGCCTGGGCAGTCCTGTATTTTATACTTAGTCAATGATGTCAACAATAATGGTCTGCTGATCTGATATTTATGTTGGCATTGCCTCTGTTGATACAACTTATTTCTGAGTCTGTGAGATCCAGAGGAACTTCTTATATGATGACATGATCCTGAGCTGTGAAGTTTCTTGCTCTTTGATGTACTTGTTTATATCCCACTATAATGTAGCACAAAGTATGTATATTATATTTTTTTCTCATTCACCTAAATATACTGTAGCTATTGTGTCTTGCAGTAGATGTTACAATGGGATTACATAACCATATGAGAGAGATGCCATATGCCTCTGTACTAACTATGAACTGTAAGTAGATGCCTATTTATAAGGAACACATCGTCTTATTTCTTAAAGGGGCATAATACTTATATGCTAAATCACTTGAAAGTGACGCAGCATAAATGTAAAAAGCTGACAGGAAAATATCACCTGAGCATCTCTATGTAAAAAAATTTCATAGTTGACAACAAAATGAAATAACATAAGTATGCATGAGGCTCACTCCCTTGCAGGTCCCAGGACAGGCATACTGACTGGCTGCTTAAAGTCCTTTACCAACCTCTTTATCAACCTCTTCGGCAGGCTTTAGCCTGCCTACGACTGCAGGTTATCACAAGAGAACCTGCACGCCGTATTTAACAAGCAGCGGTCATCAGACCTCTGGTTCCCTACCCTTTTGCCACCTTAGGTGGCTCCTGCCCATGGGGGGTAGTTATCAAGCCGTCTACTTTTCTGGCTTCGCCGGCCCAATACGCCCGCCTAAGCTCGCCTCACATCGCCGCCGCGGACCTGAAAAAATATGCCTAAGTTATCAAATAAAGCTGTCAAAAAGCTGCGGGGCGATGAGCAGCGGACTGTGACAGTTATCACTCATCCGATCTCGCTGCCCTTCGGCTTTTTCCCAGCTTTATTGCTAGCCTGTCACTAAGCACTCACACTAAACTACACTGTTCTACCCCCCTATACCGGCGCCCCCGGAGCCTCCCGCAACTCAATAAAGTTACTAACCCCTAAACCGCCGCTCCTAGACCCTGCCGCAACTCTTATAAATGTATTAACCCCTAAACCGCCGCTCCTATACCCTGCCGCAACTCTTATAAATGTATTAACCCCTAAACCCCCGCTCCCGGACACCGCTGCCACCTACAGTATACCTAGTAACCCCTATCCTGCCCCCCCTACACCGTCGCCCTCTATTATAAAATTATTAACCCCTATCCTGCTGATCCCGCACCTCTCCGCAACTAAATAGTTTAACCCCTAAACCGCCGCAACCTATATTAAATTTATTAACCCCTATCCTGCCCCCCACTACACCGCCGCCACTGTAATAAAATTATTAACCCCTAAACCTAAGTCTAACCCTAACGCCCCCTAACTTAAATATTAATTAAATAAATCTAAATAAATTAACTCTTATTAACTAAATGAATCCTATTTAAAACTAAATACTTACCTTTAAAATAAACCCTAATATAGCTACAATATAAATAATAATTATATTGTAGCTATCTTACGATTTATATTTATTTTACAGGTACCTTTCAATTTATTTTAACCAGGTACAATAGCTATTAAATAGTTATTAACTATTTAATAGCTTACCTAGCTAAAATAAAGAGAAATTTACCTGTAAAATAAAAACTAACCTAAGTTACAATTACACCTAACACTACACTATACTTTAATAAATTATTCCTATTTAAAAATAAATACTTACCTGTAAAATAAACCCTAAGATAGCTACAATATAATTAATAATTATATTGTAGCTATCTTAGGATTTATATTTATTTTACAGGTAACTTTGTATTTATTTTAGCTAGTTAGAATAGTTATTAAATAGTTATTAACTATTTAATAACTACCTAGCTAAAAGAAATACAAAATTACCTGTAAAATAAATCCTAACCTAAGTTACAATTAAACCTAATACTACACTATCATTAAATTAATTAAATAAACTACCTACATATAACTACAATTAAATACAATTACATAAACTAACTAAAGTACAAAAAATAAAAAAAGCTAAGTTACAAAAAATAAAAAAATAAGTTACAAACATGTTAAAAATATTACAACAATTTTAAGCTACTTACACCTAATCTAAGCCCCCTAATAAAATAACAAACCCCCCCAAAATAAAAAAATGCCCTACCCTATTCTAAATTAAATACATTTCAAAGCTCTTTTACCTTACCAGCCCTTAAAAGGGCCATTTGTGGGGGCATGCCCCAAAGAAAACAGCTCTTTTGCCTGTAAAAGAAAAATACAACCCCCCCCAACATTAAAACCCACCACCCACATACCCCTAATCTAACCCAAACCCCCCTTACAAAAACCTAACACTAATCCCCTGAAGATCATCCTACCTTTAGTTGTCTTCACTCAGCCGAGCCACCGATGGAACCGAAGTGGACATCCGGAGCGGAAGAAGTTAATCCTCCAAGCGGCGCTGAAGAAATCTTCCATCCGATGAAGTCATCATCCAGGCGGCGCTTAAGAAAAGTCTTCGATCCGGCCGATGTCATCTTCAAAGAGCCGCTGAAGAGGTCTTCTATCCGGGCGAAGTCATCTTCCAAGCCGGGTCTTGAATCTTCCTTCCGCCGACGCGGAACCACCTTCTTCACAGACTGACTACGACGAATGACGGCTCCTTTAAGGGACGTCATCCAAGATGGCGTCCCCTCAATTCCGATTGGCTGATAGGATTCTATCAGCCAATCGGAATTAAGGTAGGAAAAATCTGATTTGCTGATGGAATCAGCCAATCAGATTGAGCTTGCATTCTATTGGCTGATTCCATCAGCCAATAGAATGCAAGCTCAATCTGATTGGCTGATTGGATCAGCCAATCGGATTGAACTTGAATCTGATTGGCTGATTCCATCAGCCAATCAGAATTTTCCTACCTTAATTCCGATTGGCTGATAGAATCCTATCAGCCAATCGGAATTGAGGGGACGCCATCTTGGATGACGTCCCTTAAAGGAGCCGTCATTCGTCGTAGTCCGTCGGTGAAGAAGGTGGTTCCGCGTCGGCGGAAGGAAGATTCAAGACCCGGCTTGGAAGATGACTTCGCCTGGATAGAAGACCTCTTCAGCGCCTCTTTGAAGATGACATCGGCCGGATCGAAGACTTTTCTTCAGCGCCGCCTGGATGATGACTTCATCGGATGGAAGATTTCTTCAGCGCCGCTTGGAGGATTTTCTTCCGCTCCGGATGTCCTCTTCAGTTCCATCGGTGGCTCGGCTGAGTGAAGACAACTAAAGGTAGGATGATCTTCAGGGGATTAGTGTTAGGTTTTTGTAAGGGGGGTTTGGGTTAGATTAGGGGTATGTGGGTGGTGGGTTTTAATGTTGGGGGGGGGGTTGTATTTTTCTTTTACAGGCAAAAGAGCTGTTTTCTTTGGGGCATGCCCCCACAAATGGCCCTTTTAAGGGCTGGTAAGGTAAAAGAGCTTTGAAATTTATTTAATTTAGAATAGGGTAGGGCATTTTTTTATTTTGGGGGGGTTTGTTATTTTATTAGGGGGCTTAGATTAGGTGTAAGTAGCTTAAAATTGTTGTAATATTTTTAACATGTTTGTAACTTATTTTTTTATTTTTTGTAACTTAGCTTTTTTTATTTTTTGTACTTTAGTTAGTTTATGTAATTGTATTTAATTGTAGTTATTTGTAGGTAGTTTATTTAATTAATTTAATGATAGTGTAGTATTAGGTTTAATTGTAACTTAAGTTAGGATTTATTTTACAGGTAATTTTGTATTTCTTTTAGCTAGGTAGTTATTAAATAGTTAATAACTATTTAATAACTATTCTAACTAGCTAAAATAAATGCAAAGTTACCTGTAAAATAAATATAAATCCTAAGATAGCTACAATATAATTATTAATTACATTGTAGCTATCTTCGGGTTTATTTTACAGGTAAGTATTTATTTTTAAATAGGAATAATTTATTAAAGTATAGTGTAGTGTTAGGTGTAATTGTAACTTAGGTTAGGATTTATTTAACAGGTACATTTCTCTTTATTTTAGCTAGGTAAGCTATTAAATAGTTAATAACTATTTAATAGCTATTGTACCTAGTTAAAATAAATTGAAAGGTACCTGTAAAATAAATATAAATCCTAAGATAGCTAGAATATAATTATTATTTATATTGTAGCTATATTAGGGTTTATTTTAAAGGTAAGTATTTAGTTTTAAATAGGATTCATTTAGTTAATAAGAGTTAATTTATTTAGATTTATTTAATTAATATTTAAGTTAGGGGGGCGTTAGGGTTAGACTTAGGTTTAGGGGTTAATAATTTTATTACAGTGGCGGCGGCGTAGTGGGGGGCAGGATAGGGGTTAATAAATTTATTATAGGTGGCGACGGTGTAGGGGGGGGCAGATTAGGGGTTAATAAATGTATTATAGGTGGCGACGGTGTAGGGGGGGCAGGATAGGGGTTAATAAATTTATTATAGGTGGCGACGGTGTAGGGGGGGCAGGATAGGGGTTAATAAATTTAATATAGGTGGCGACGGTGTAGTGGGGGCAGATTAGGGGTTAATACATTTAATATAGGTTGCGGCGGGTTCAGGGAGCGGCGGTTTAGGGGTTAATACATTTATTATAGTTGCGGTGGGCTCCGGGAGCGGCGGTTTAGGGGTTAATATGTATAGAGTAGCTTGCGGTGGGCTCCGGGAGCTGCGGTTTAGGGGGTAATAACTTTATTTAGTTGCGGCGGTGTAGGGGGGGACAGATTAGTGGTGTTTAGAATCGGGGTACATGTTAGGGTGTTAGGTGCAGACAGCTCCCATACAAATCAATGGGATGTCTGTCAGCAGCGAACTTGTACTTTCGCTATGGTCAGACTCCCATTGATTCCTATGGGATCCGCCGCCTCCAGGGGTGGCGGATTGAAAACCAGGTACGCTGGGCCGTAAAAGTGCCGAGCGTACCTGCTAGTTTTTTGATAACTAGCAAAAGTAGTGAGAATGTGCCGCACTTGTGTGCGGAACATCTGGAGTGACGTAAGAATCGATCTGTGTCGGACTGAGTCCGGCGGATCGATGCTTACGTCACAAAATTCTACTTTTGCCGGTCTCGAGCCTTTGATAACTAAGGCGTATCAGCCTCGCCACAAATACGATGCCTTGATAACTAGGCCCCCATGCGTGATTAGCTGTGCATGGGCAGGGGGCGGGATTGAACGCAAGTGCAAAATAGCGCTCACGTGCAATGCTGAATTCCGCCAGGGGAATTCTGTCCACCAGAGGCGAGCTGCAGCCTCTGGCGAACGGAATTCCCCTGGCGGAATTCAGCATTGCACACAAGTGCTATTTTGCAAATAAAAGGGACATAAAACCCATTTTTTCTTTAAAGATTCACACAGAGCATGTGATTTTAAATAACTTTCCAATTCACTTCTATTATCTTATTAGTTCTGTTCTCTTGGTATCCTTTGTTGAAAAGGATACCTAGGTAGGCTAAGGGGGGCTGCTGATTGGTGGCTGCAAATATATTCCTCATATTATTGACCCCCAGTAGTGCATTGCTGCTTCTTCAACAAAGTATACCAAGAGTATTAAAGGGATAGTAAACCCAATTTTTTTCTTTCATGATTCAGATAGAGCATGCAATTTTAAGCAACTTTCTAAATTTACTCCTATTATCAATTGTTCTTCCTTCTCTTTGTATCTTTAATTAAAAAGCAGAAATGTAAGCATAGGAGCTGGCTCATTTTTGGTTCAGATCCTGGGTTGCACTTGCTTATTGGTGGCTAAATGTAACTAACCAATCAGCAAGTGCAACCCAGGTCTGAACCAAAAATGGGCCGGCTCTTAAACATACATTTCTGCTTTTCAAATAAAGAGACCAAGAGAAGGAAGAACAATTGCTAATAGGAGTCAAATAGAAAGTTGCTTACAATTGCATGCTCTATCTGAATCATGAAAGAAAAAAAATTGGGTTTACTATACCTTTAAGCAAATTAAATAAAATAAGTAAATTGGAAAATTGTATTCTGTACTAGTGATTTCCAATAAGAACAGAGCTTCTTTATAGAACTGTTGAAAGTTGGGCGTGCCTGCGGCAGTGGGCTCCTTACTCTCTCCCTTCAGGAACTGTGGGGTACAACCTACAACTGGGGTCTGAAAGGTAGAGGTAAGTGACCCTCTCAGAGAAGCTGAGCAGGAAAGAGAGAGGCCTAGGCAAACAAGTTCTAGAGTACACAAGTTTAGGTACTGCAGAGTAAGTTGTCCGGACCATAGACCCAGAGGAGGTATTTTAGTTACCATATGTGAGTAGTATATACAAGGAGGTCTAATAATATATACCAGCCAGGATGGACAATAGAATACAAATGAAACATCCCTCATCACCAGAGAACACGTATAAAACTATGGCTGTAATCCAGATGCTCTCCAGAAAACTCCACTCACTGTATAGGGCAAACTGATTGCGGTCCCTCAATCTCTTCATCTAGCAAGCTTGGAAACTCTAGGTGTATCTAGTTGGGGATTTCCCAGATCTGGGCACACCATGCAACAATCACCCCTCAAAGCCTCACCTCAGGCGCTCTGTGAATCCGGGGATGATAACTGAGCACAGTGCTCGACTCTTCAGTGGGCCATAGCGATGGTAAGAAGCTTGTAATCCAGGAGGCATTAAAGGTGCTGTGATGTATTGCTCAATCTCTCGTTTGTAGTGAGTAGGACAGTGCATTTAAGGAGTGCCAGTCTGCACTAGGCCCAAACTGTGCACCTATGATCTGTGTTAATGGTTTGCCTCCAGGCATTGGATTTTGCAGTAGTCTTCTTATGTCTAGAAATAGGGTCGTCCCACAGGTTCCCCAAGCAGATGTAGTGTTTTGCAGTGAAACAAAAAAGGCTGTATATAGCTCAAAACAGAAAATAATTTACAGAAGCCGAAACAGACACGTTAGTTTAGCTTGATCCCAAACTCTGTCCCCTATTTGTTCCATTTTAAAAGAGGTGTTATGTACTTTGGGTTTTTAGATCCAAAAAGGTATCTGAGGACAAGTCTGTTAATGGGTGAATTTTATTTTTAAACCTACTTCTAAGTCCCCAGAGATTTTTCCTTTCCCTAATGCTATAATCTGAGATACTTTTTAAGGATTGGTCTAAGGCTGGCGGCTCTTTTAATCTTTCAGCTAGGTTTAAGAAAATGTATCCTTTACCAGCTTCAATGTGGATGGCGCTACTTTGGCTGGGCTTACTTACATTACTTTAGTTCTTCTTTTGAGGATTCTATGAAATCTTTTCATAAGGAGGGCTTTTCAACAAGCAGGTTTTCTGTGTGGCTGCGGCTTCTTTTGTTTGGTTGTAGAGTCTTTCGGAACAGTTTTCGGATGGTTCTGCAAGTGTACATTTTCTAAACCTTTTGGGTCTACTGAGATCTGCTAATACTTTTATTTGTAATTCAGTTTTTGACATTCTAAAAGTATGTCATTGGCAGTCCTTTTCTGGTATGCTGATATGGTTTCTAGATGTATCTCTTTCTTTCCAGGGAAAGGTGTTGTTCGGTTCATGGTTAGATATTATTTATTCTGTGGCAGGAGGTAAGTGGGCTTGTGTTTCCCAAGATAAGAAATCTATGGGTACATTTAAAGCTCCTAATTGTTTTTGTTGCTTTTGGTATAGGGAACATAATCTTTCCCCTCCTCTCTGAAACAAAGATCTTCTAATTCAGCATGGCAGCCTAGTTCAAATTGGAACCAATCTATACTATCTATGAAACCTACTCCTTCATCCAGGTCAGTATGAAAGTGCAGCCCCTGACCCAGGGCTCAAATCCTGCAAAAAAAAAAAAAGTGTTTGAACTCACCAAGACTTCCACCCCCTCACAATTAATATTGTTTATATATATATATATATACAAACACACAAATACAAATGTTTCTGCACACCTTACAAAATTATTTTATTAATATTACTTCTTAGGGGTGCAAGCAACCAACCAGATAATTACACAAAATAGAATATTGCTGCACATCCACTTCTATATTATCAAAACATTTTAAATATTGCAAAAATTCACCTAAGATCGTATTTTAAAATTGGGATCTTAGTCACACAATATGGCCATATTTTGCTTAAGCCAGTCACCAACTTACAAGGTGTCCCAATGTTGACTGGTCCTAACACTGCAATGTGATGCCTTTCTGGGCTATAACATTCCTGCTTTAACTATGCATCTAAGAATGAGCCTCTCTGGCTTTATACACACTTCCAATGTACTATAATGAGAGCACCTGAGCCCAGAAAGGCATCACATTGCAGTGTGAGGACCAGTCAACATTGGGACACCTTGTAAGTTGGTGACTGGCGTAAGCAAAATATGGCCATATTGTGTGACTAAGATCCGAATTTTAAAATACGATCTTAGGTGAATTTTTGCAATATTTAAAATGTTTTGATAATATAGAAGTGGATGTGCAGCAATATTCTATTTTGTGTAATTATCTAGTAAATTCTATTTGTTTTCAAAACCAGAGAGTGCTTTTTTCTTGGAAGTATATATATATATATATATATATATATATATATATATATATATATATATATATATATATATATATATATATACACATATACACATATACATATACACACTCTGGTGAATGAAAGCAAATTAAAAGCAATGAAGGGCTGAATGGTTGCCTTTGGGCCTGTGGATGGACACCCATGGTTACATTTTTACATGGCAGGGGTGAAATTTGTAATTTAGGATTCAACTGATTCTGAATACTGAGAAGCCAGACACACACTTTTTAGAACACATGCATGGGCATTTGTATACAGATGATGTTGAATAATCCAAACAGCTAAGAGCCTTAGTAAAATTTTAGATGATGTTATGATGCTCTGTAATGTAAGCATCTGATATCATGATCCTGATAAGTTTTGTTTGTGCACTCACTCTGCAGTAAGAATCAATGATAATGTGATTTAAATTATGGTCACAAGGGGTCTGAGTCCATTTTATTTTACCATTAACTTGTATATCAAGTAAATGTGAAGTAAGTAACACTAGCAGAGGAAGCAGGAGGCATGAGGGCACAGTAACATTGAAAGCAAAACAGGTCACCTTGTACTTTGGGATGAAACTGGTATGGTTGAATCTGCAGCAAATACATTACCTTGCATAGGCCAGCATTCTGCAGAGAATCTGGTCTGCTGACCTTAAATTGATAGACATACAGACACCAACATAGATAAACAGACTGCACATACTATTAGTGTATAAAATAAAGTAATTTGGCTTATCCTACTGCCAAGATGTTTCACAAACACAGACTATTTTCTATTGTGTGTACACATGTATTTCCCCTGCAAACCTCATCCCAGCTATCTGGAAGAACTAAAAGGAATTACAATCAGAAAGAAAGCTGGAAGGATATAACTCTTCGCTGCTTGATGAGAACACTTTTTAAAAAAAAAAAAAAAAAAACTTTAAAATAACTAAACTAGACACACATGAATGCCTGTTGTTTAATGTCAAGATCCAGGGTGTCCATACTTTGTTTTTAACTCACATGGTGCATAGCCAGCTTAGCTTCAGTTTCTCCCACCCTCCTTCCTTTAAAGGGTGGGCTGAGACCTATGAGTCTGACAGCAACTCCAAACTCCTCCTCTGTCACAGAGTCTTGCCCACTTAAGGTGCAATAGTAAGCACTATGAAGCCGAATTATGAAAGGTCTTGCAGACCAGGTCCGCAAGACCTCGCTGAATGCGGAGAGCAATACGCTCTCCGTATTCAGCATTGCACCAGCAGCTCACAAGAGCTGCTGGTGCAATGCCGCCCCCTGCAGACGCGTGGTCAATCGGCCACCAGCAGGGAGGTGTCAATCAACCCGATCGTATTCGATCGGGTTGAATTGCGGAGATTCCTGTCCACCTCATCAGTGCAGGCGGACATGGTTATGGAGCAGCTGTGTTTTAACCGCTGCTTCATCACTGCTTTTTCAGGCGAGTCAAACGCGACCCTTCAAGCTCCATACGGCGCTTGATAAATGGGCCTCTATGTGTTGGGTTCTAAAGGAAGATTTATTTTGTCTCATGTTCCAAAGGCTCCTTTTAAATTAAAAGCTTTTTTCAGTCCATTTTGGGTCTGGAATCAATGAGAGTCATTGTTTGGGTTGGTTTTGTATCCAATCTCTTTATTGTTTCAGAGAAGGTAGCATTTTTTTCTGTTCAGTTTATGATTCTGAAGTCCTGAATCAGTTTCTCAGGAGTCTTCTTTCAAAATGGAAACTATTCAGACTATTCTACTTTTTGTGCACCAAGGTCAGTTTATGTCCATAATAGATTTTAAGGATGCTTACCTTCATATTAGTTTCTATGGGTTTGCATTCCATTTGGTCTGGCTACTGCTTCTAGAATATTTTCTTAAGTTCTGGGTACTCTCTTGTCTGTGATAAGAGCCCAGAGTTTTTTCCAGTGTTTTATTTTCTGGATGAGTTAGATCTGATGGATCTGGTACAGGCACCATCTTTATATTTAGCAGCATCTCTCTCCAATAGTTTTTTTGTTGTTGTTTCTTCAGTGGCATGGTCGGAGGATCACTTTTCCCAAGAGTTCTCTTGTTCCTCAGTTGCGAGTCACTTTTTTGGGTGTCCAGATAATCAGTTACTATGAGACTTTTTCTGACCAAACAAAGAATGTGGAATCTGATTTCAGCTTGTTCAAATCTTCAGTCTGTTCCGTTTCCTTCTGTAGTTCTTTGTATGGAAGTTCTAGGCCTAACGATTGTTGCATTAGATGATTTTCCATGTGCTCATTTCACACAAGGTCATTTTTCAGCTTGTATGCTTTGGCAATAGTGTAGGGATCATACTCAGCTTTCTCAGGGGACTTATTTGGAGCCCAAGACAGGACAGTGCCTGTTTTTCTGGCTAGATCAGCAGTCTGCTACTCTTTTAGCTTCTTTTGTTTGTCTTAATTGGAATGTGTTCACAACAAATGTGGTATTTCAGGCTGGGGTGCAGTCTGGGAGTTCTCAGAGATTTCAGGGAGTATGGGCTCTTCGCGAGGTAAGGTTACCATTAAATGTTTTTGAACTCCATGCAATTTTCAATGACTTTCAAAAGTTGGCCCCTGTTGGAAAGGGAGTTTCAACTGCGTTTTTCACTCATACTATGTTTCAGTAGTGGCATATATCAATGATTTATGGGAAACTCACAGTTCCTTGGCGATGAGGGAAGTATGTTGGATTTTTTCCTGCGCAGAGGTCAATTGTTTGTCTAATCTCTGCAGTTTATGTTCTAGGGGTGACCTGGGAAGCAGATTTTCTCAGTGGACAGTCCCTGCATTCAAGGCAATGCTTTCTTTATCTGTATGTTTTCTATTAGATTATGATTATTTGGGGTTTCCCAGAGATAGATTTGATGGCTTTTCTTTTGATCATCTAGCTTCTTAGTTGTTTTTTTTTTTTGTGAGGTTCAAGTTTGTGTAGGCTCTCATAGCTCCTTGTTTGTTTCCTTTAGCCTATATCTTTTTCTCCTTTGGTTCTTTTTCCAAAGGTGATTGCTAGGATCAGACAGGATAGCTCATCTGTGATTTTGTTTGCTCCATATTGGCCTTGCAGAATCTGGTTTGAGAAATTACTTTAGATGTCCATTTGCCCTCCATGACCTCTTTCTCTGTATCTTGATCTTCTTTCTCAAGTTCCTAAACTTAATAGTTTTGAGACTGAATGGTTATTTCTTAGACAGTGAGGTTCCATCTGTTTCTGTAGTTTAATTTTTGTTTTATGCTTGTTATCCTGTGATCAGGAAGGTTTTCCATGAGGTTTGGAAGACATTTCCTGGTGTATGCTTTTTCCTATTTTTTTTTTTTTTTAAGAAATCCTAGGATTCTGAGTTTTCTTCAGTTTTTATTTTTCAGTCAGTTCTTTGAAGGGTAATTTTTCAGCTCTGTTTTTGTACCTGCCTGTCATTTTATGTTTTGTTCTGGCTTTAGTTAGGTTTTAGACTGTCATTAGGCTATATTTTTCCTCTTTGGAATCTTTATTTAATTTGAAGGGTTTTTGCAGGAGGCTCCTCTTTTTATTACTAACTCTATAGATATGTACTTTTGTTTTGTTTCTTTTGGCAATTTCTTCTGTTAGGAGAGTTTGAGTTGTTCTCTCTCTCGTGTCTCTTCTTATCTTGTTTTTTTTCATCAGGATAAGGCAGTTTTGAGGACTTTTTTTGCCTAATGTGGTGTATTTAGACACTAGGGTCCGATTTACCATTGTGTGGACGGACATGATCCGATGTAGCGTATCATGTCTGCCGCACATCGATAAATGCCAACAGCATACGCTGTCCGCATTTATCATTACACAAACATTCCTTATAAAATGCTTGTACAATGCCGCCCCCTGCAGATTTGCGGCCAGTCGACCGCTAGCAGGGGTGTCAATCAACTCGATAGTATCCGATCAAGCAGATTGCTGTCCGCCGCCTCAGAGGTGACGGACGAGTTAAGGAGCAGCGGTCTTAGGGTTCTTAACTCCTGTTTCCAGCGAGCCTGAAGGCTTGCACAGAAACAGATGGATTTAAATGCATACGGGGCTTGATAAATCGGCCCCAATACATTGGAAATAGTTGTTCCTTCTTTTTGACCTAGATTTCTATGGTGAGGATTCTCCATAATTTGGATTTTTTTCCGCAGACTATATATGATTTCAGATAATCATTTAGCCTGTTTGTTCTTTTTACTTCGTATTCTAGAATAGAACAAGTTAGCTATGGCTATGTCTTTGGCTTTATGTTCAGCTGTTTTTTGTTTCATTAGTCTTTTTTTGGAGGTGTATCAGTCTACTTCTAAATAGATTACTGTACTTTCTTTCCATGTCAGTTGTTACTTTCTGTTGTCCAAATTTGCTAGACAACTATCTGGTATTCTTTGCATACTTTTTTCTTTATCAGCCTGTCCTTTAGGCTGTAATCTCGGATTTATTTAGTATTGTGGAAAAAGGGGGAAAAAAAAAAAAAAGTGTATGTAGATAGATTTATTTATATTTCATGATTGTCCTGCCCTCATTGCTAATGGACTCCACAGCTTGGGTATTTGTTCCCAGGAGTAATGGATCGTGGACTCTCACTACCATGAAATAAATTATCAGGTAAGTATAAATTATGTCTTGTTTTTTAAAAAAAAAATTAAAATTATTATTATTAGCAAAATGTTGTATTGTTCTGGAGTCCACACCCTTTGAAAAGCTTCTTGAATATGTTTATATTGTCTTCTTGCTATAGGTGATGCGCTTCTCTGCACAAATCAAGCAAGCACTCTGTAACATGTTACAAGGTCATAGTTCTGGATCCTGGGGCATACACTCTATCCTGTCTAAGGGCAAATTAAAAAATGCAATTTTCAGATTTAAAATATATGAAGACTGAAGAATATTTTTTTAAGATACATGTATATAGTGATGTCACATATGTCTAATTATAAAGATTTAAAGGGACAGTCAAGTCCAAAAAATGTTTAATGATTCAAATAGAGCATGTCATTTTAAACAACTTTCCAATGTACTTTTATTACCAATTTTGATTTGTTCTTTTGATATTCTTAGTTGAAAGCTAAACCTAGGAGGTTCATATGCTAATTTCTAAGACCTTGAAGGCCGCCTCTAATCTAAATGCATTTTGACATTTTTCACCACTAGAAGGTGTTTATGTGTGTCATATAGATAACATTGAGCTCATGCACGTGAATTTACTGTGGAGTGAGCACTGATTGGCTAAAATGCAAATCTGTCAAAAGAATTGAAATAAAGGGGCAGTTGGCAGAGGCTTAGATACAAGGTAATTACAGAGGTAAAATGTGTATTATTATAACTGTGTTGGTTATGCAAAACTGGGGAATTGGTAATTAAAGGGACATAATACTCATATGCTAAATCACTTGAAACTGATGCAGTATAACTGTAAAAAGCTGACAGGAAAATATCACCTGAGCATCTCTATGTAAAAAAGGAAGATATTTTACCTCACAATTTCCTCAGCTCAGCAGAGTAAGTTCTGTGTAAAAAGTTATACTTCACCTGCTCCCAGCTGCAGGTAAAAATAAAAAAAAAATGAAGAAATGAACAGCAGCCAATCAGCATCAGCAGTGCTGAGGTCATGAACTCTTACTGTGATCTCATGAGATTTGACTTAACTCTCATGAGATTTCATAGTAAGCTTCCTTTACCTGATTGGTGAAATAATATGAGAGTGCACGATGCTAGTCCCTTCAGATGTCCCAGGACAGACACACTAAAATGCTGCTTAGAAATCCTTTACAATGGGAGGTGGCTACTGAGGAACTTTTGAGGTAAAACATCTTTCTTTTTTACATAGAGATGTTCAGGTGATATTTTCTAATCAGCTTTTTACAGCTATGCTGCATCACTTTCAAGTGTTTAAACATTTGGGTATTATGGCCCTTTAAGGGATTATCTATCTTTTAAAACAACAAAAATTCTGGTGTTGACTGTCCCTTTAATTAAAGGGACCTTGTAATATAAAATGTTTGATAATATCGAATAATGAAACTTTGCAATATAATTTTACTAGCGTTTTCCCTTTTCCTGTAATTTAATTCTGAAAATTAGGAGTTTTACAATTTATGTTCAAAGTGGCAGTGCAGAGTCCTGTATCATACACACAGTCATTAGCTGAACATTTATAACTGACCCTAACTGGCCTCAGCCAACAATATTGTGATGCCCATTGCTTTTTGGATACTAAAACTACTGAAATAAAGTTTAACATATATCTGTATATTATTCTCAGGCTAATCTTTGAATACATCATTGTGTCTAGCATGTATTTTGTGGTTAACGTCCCTTTAATAGGCAAACAGGATATTGCTTTATGTGTGCCTTCCCTAAGGATGTTTACAATATAAATATAATTTTAATCTGTAAAAACAGGAGAAAAAAATACCAACATGATTAAGGCATTACAAAATAATTATGAATAATGGAGTTTGTCCATGAACAGTGTATTTTATTTCTTACCAATATTGATTTTCTTTTTCACATTTTATTTTGATATTGCAAGATACAATGTGCCAGATTACGAGTGGAGCGTTAACTGCGCTAGAAGTAAGCTTTTTGCGAGCGTCAGGTTGCGCTTGTATTGCAAGTAGAAAGTAAACCATTTTCTCTTGTGCATAAGTAGTAAAAAGAAGGAATGGATACAGCGCCAAAAGGCCTAGGGGTGGATATACAAACTGCCACTGCGTTAAAAGTACAGATTTATTACAATCAGATAAAAAACAATAAATGACAATAAATGTTAAAATGAAATAAAATCAAATAGTAATATATAGAGAGTGGAATAATGATGTCTATAAAATTAGCACTGGGTCTAAGGCGAACAATATAGACCAAATTTTATAAATTCCTTAATATGGAGATACTAAAAGCATAAAATTACTCTCAGACGCAAAAGATGCCTAACATGCTGATAATCAACGAGGTGTAAGATTATCTAGGACTGACCAAGCCAGCTAAACACTCAAGGTGGTGGGAAAGCTAATATGTGGGGCTGCTAGTCAGATGATATAATGTGTCAGTTATGGATCCATAGTGTGGTATGCGCAGTGGTGAAATGTCAGGGGGGTGCGTGTAGGATAATGTGAGTGATCCCAGATACAGAACCAGCCGTGGTTCAAATGCTTTAAAGCAACCAATAGACAAACACAATAAGAAAAATACAATAAGAAAAATAAAAAACTCACAAGATAAATACAGAAATAGTGAGGGGAGACCTTGGAGGGGAATAATTAGTGTCCCAAAAAAGTGCCGAGTGATAGCTAATAACACAGGAGACTCTGACACAACTCAAAAAAGTCTAAAACTGCTCCAAAAAAACAGAGAACAAAAAAATACTAATGTGACAAATCCAAAAATGTTGTAAAAAATCCAAAAATGATGTTCAACAAAGGGTGATAAAGAACAATGTTAGTGAAAATTGAAAAATGGTAAAAACAAAAGTTAATTTGTAATCCAAGTGTTTTCACATCAAAACATAAAAACAAAATCCAAGTGTTATCACATCAAAGCAAAAAGATGAAAATTGGAGTCCAAGTGGTTTAACAAGAAAAACGGTGTACAAGAAAAAACCCGAGGATCCCAATGTAACTTTTGGCAATCAGCTGCTCTTTGTAACGTCCCTAGTAGATTCCTTTAACCCAGATATAAAACATAGCGTAATACAGTTAAAAATATAATAATCACAGTAGAAAGATGCTTACCAAAGGGTCTACGCGTTTCGGTCCTCAATAGACCTTTCTCCCAGTCTTGAGAAAGGTCTATTGAGGACCGAAACGCGTAGACCCTTTGGTAAGCATCTTTCTACTGTGATTATTATATTTTTAATTATATTTTTAATTATATTTTTAACTGTATTACGCTATGTTTTATATCTGGGTTAAAGGAATCTACTAGGGACGTTACAAAGAGCAGCTGATTGCCAAAAGTTACATTGGGATCCTCTGGTTTTTTCTTGTACACCGTTTTTCTTGTTAAACCACTTGGACTCCAATTTTCATCTTTTTGCTTTGATGTGATAACACTTGGATTTCGTTTTTATGTTTTGATGTGATAACACTTGGATTACCTTTTATTTGATAACACTTGGATTACAAATTAACTTTTGTTTTTACCATTTTTCAATTTTCACTAACATTGTTCTTTATCACCCTTTGTTGAACATCATTTTTGGATTTGTCACATTAGTATTTTTTTGTTCTCTGTTTTTTTGGAGCAGTTTTAGACTTTTTTGAGTTGTGTCAGAGTCTCCTGTGTTATTAGCTATCACTCGGCACTTTTTTGGGACACTAATTATTCCCCTCCAAGGTCTCCCCTCACTATTTCTGTATTTATCTTGTGAGTTTTTTATTTTTCTTATTGTATTTTTCTTATTGTGTTTGTCTATTGGTTGCTTCAAAGCATTTGAACCACGGCTGGTTCTGTATCTGGGATCACTCACATTATCCTACACGCACCCCCCTGACATTTCACCACTGCGCATACCACACTATGGATCCATAACTGACACATTATATCATCTGACTAGCAGCCCCACATATTAGCTTTCCCACCACCTTGAGTGTTTAGCTGGCTTGGTCAGTCCTAGATAATCTTACACCTCGTTGATTATCAGCATGTTAGGCATCTTTTGCGTCTGAGAGTAATTTTATGCTTTTAGTATCTCCATATTAAGGAATTTATAAAATTTGGTCTATATTGTTCGCCTTAGACCCAGTGCTAATTTTATAGACATCATTATTCCACTCTCTATATATTACTATTTGATTTTATTTCATTTTAACATTTATTGTCATTTATTGTTTTTTATCTGATTGTAATAAATCTGTACTTTTAACGCAGTGGCAGTTTGTATATCCACCCCTAGGCCTTTTGGCGCTGTATCCATTCCTTCTTTTTACTACTTATACACTTTCTGGGGGAGGTTAGACCCCATTTTTTGGTTTACAGCTTAGGGAACTCTTAGCGCTAGATTACCACACCTTTTACCCATTTTCTCTTGTGCGCTAGAGCAAAAAAAAGTGGAGAAAAAACCCTAACACCGTACTTGCACGCAAACCAGATTGCATATTCTCAAGTCAGCTAACCAGACATGAAAATATGAATATTTCACCGGCCAAATAAGTACGTTGTTTTGTTCTTAAAAACAGATTAATCGCAGGCTCCTACGATTAATCTGTTGTAAGAACAAAAAAACTTGCTCGTTAGTCTAGGGGTTAAAAATAATTGCTGGTCACTCTGCTGGTTGTCTACTTTAAGAAATAAAAACCAACATGCTCATTTTTCTAGAGGTTAACAAATGCTCGTTAGTCTATGGGTTTATTTCCTTTTACTAAGATCAAATTGAATTGCTCGTTAGCCTAGGAGTACTTATTAGACTTACCTCAAGCAACCTAACACAGATATTTCCCCCTGCGCTCAGTGAATCTTCAGCGTTCAGGTGCGCCACTCCCACCAACATCAACGTCACTATTATGAAGTCCGCCCTGCTTCCCATGTAAGTATAGTGACGTGTCGCATTAGCTAGGTATGAGGGGCCAAGATGTGCATGCGTTACTTTTAAAATAATTATATGCGCATGCGGGTCGCCATGATGATTCTACCTAGGTAGAACATCATTATAGGGCCCACGTAAGGAAATACAAAATGGGTTTGGCAAAATAAATACTTTTATTGAGGAAGAAAACAAGTGAAAAAGTTTAACAGGTACTTATTTGAAATATGTAATATATACAGTATATATATATTATGAACTTTCAAAAAATATTAAAAACGTTTTTGGGTTTACTATCCCTTTAAGAAGACATTAATAAAAAAAATCCCTAACCATATGATAAATAATGCAAAATTCGTTTTATGTATTAAAAAGACAATGGAATGAATATTGTACTAATAATCAAGATTATAAACGTAAACCTGAAATATTTTGCGAGGCAGCAAAAGCCGTATTAAACGGGGGTGGGGGGAGCAGCATTTATGATTAAATTTAAAAGGAAAAATCTTGAAAGAAAAATCAACTTTCTAGTCAAGTTTTTAATGCATACAACTTATATCATAGTAACTCTACTAGATTTAATTGGCAGAAATATATTTCTGCTCAAAATGAAACGGACACATTCTTGATATAAATATCAACGAAAGAAGATTTAAAAAGTCAGGCTCACTTTTTAAAGCTTGGAGATTAAATCTAGTAGAAATTTGGCTAATTTGGTTGAAGACCTCAGGAAATCAAATTGGATGGATTCCATGAAGATAGGTTTTAAATCTTTTTCCAAAACTGACATTTGCAATGAATTTAATCAATATTGTGTCGACTAATGATGAAGGCCGCCTCTTATCTCAGTACATTTGAACAGTTTTTCACAGAAAGACAGCGCTGGTTCATGTTTTCCATAAAAGGTAACATTGTGCTCACTCTTGAGGAGTTATTTATCAGTCATTGGCTAAAATGCATGACTGTCAAAAGAACTGAAATAAGGGTGCAGTCTGCTGAGGCTTAGATACAAGGTAATCACAGAGATAAAAAAAATTATTAATATAACAGTTATGCAAAACTGGAGAATGAGTAATAAAGGGATTACCCATCTTTTTAAATAATAAAACTTCTGGAGTAGACTGTCCCTTTAAATAAAGTCTCAGGTATATATTATTCAACTTTTACAGTGTCAGGTATATTTGTAGCTCAGAGTATCAGGGAGGCCAGGGCAGGTGCATGTGACTGTAGGTCAGGGCACTAGGAAGGACATAGCAGGTGCATGTGACTGTAGGTCAGAGCACTAGGAAGGGCAGAGCAGGTGCATGTGACTGTAGGTCAGGACACTAGAAAGGGCAGAGCAGGTGCATGTGACTGTAGGTCAGGACACTAGGAAGGGCAGAGCAGGTGCATGTGACTGTAGGTCAGGACACTAGGAAGGACAGAGCAGGTGCATGTGACTGTAGGTCAGGACACTAGAAAGGGCAGAGCAGGTGCATGTGACTGTAGGTCAGGACACTAGAAAGGGCAGAGCAGGTGCATGTGACTGTAGGTCAGGGCACTAGGAAGGGCAGAGCAGGTGCATGTGACTGTAGGTCAGGGCACTAGAAAGGGCAGAGCAGGTGCATGTGACTGTAGGTCAGGGCACTAGAAAGAACAGAGCAGGTGCATGTGACTGTAGGTCAGGGCACTAGAAAGAACAGAGCAGGTGCATGTGACTGTAGGTCAGGGCACTAGAAAGAACAGAGCAGGTGCATGTGACTGTAGGTCAGGGCACTAGAAAGGACAGAGCGGGTGCATGTGACTGTAGGTCAGGGCATTAGAAAGGGCAGAGCAGGTGCATGTGACTGTAGGTCAGGGCACTAGAAAGAACAGAGCAGGTGCATGTGACTGTAGGTCAGGGCACTAGAAAGAACAGAGCAGGTGCATGTGACTGTAGGTCAGGGCACTAGAAAGGACAGAGCGGGTGCATGTGACTGTAGGTCAGGGCACTAGAAAGGACAGAGCAGGTGCATGTGACTGTAGGTCAGGACACTAGGAAGGGCAGAGCAGGTGCATGTGACTGTAGGTCAGGGCACTAGGAAGGGCAGAGCAGGTGCATGTGACTGTAGGTCAGGGCACTAGAAAGGACAGAGCAGGTGCATGTGACTGTAGGTCAGGGCACTAGGAAGGGCAGAGCAGGTGCATGTGACTGTAGGTCAGGGCACTAGGAAGGACAGAGCAGGTGCATGTGACTGTAGGTCAGGGCACTAGAAAGGACAGAGCAGGTGCATGTGACTGTAGGTCAGGGCACTAGAAAGGACAGAGCAGGTGCATGTGACTGTAGCTAAGGGCACTAGGAAGGGCAGAGCAGGTGCATGTGACTGTAGGTCAGGACACTAGGAAGGGCAGAGCAGGTGCATGTGACTGTAGGTCAGGGCACTAGAAAGGGCAGAGCAGGTGCATGTGACTGTAGGTCAGGGCACTAGAAGACAGAGCAGGTGCATGTGACTGTAGGTCAGGGCACTAGAAAGGACAGAGCGGGTGCATGTGACTGTAGGTCAGGGCACTAAGAAGGACAGAGCAGGTGCATTAGGTAGGCAGACAGTAGGTCAGGGAACTAGGAAGGGAAGGGCGGGTGCATTAGGCAGTAGGTCAGGGAACTAGGAAGGGAAGGGCGGGTGCATTAGGCAGTAGGTCAGGGAACTAGGAAGGGAAGGGCGGGTGCATTAGGCAGTAGGTCAGGGAACTAGGAAGGGAAGGGCGGGTGCATTAGGCAGTAGGTCAGGGAACTAGGAAGGGAAGGGTGGGTGCATTAGGCAGTAGGTCAGGGAACTAGGAAGGGAAGGGCGGGTGCATTAGGCAGTAGGTCAGGGAACTAGGAAGGGAAGGGCGGGTGCATTAGGCAGTAGGTCAGGGAACTAGGAAGGGAAGGGCGGGTGCATTAGGCAGTAGGTCAGGGCACTAGGAAGCGCAGAGCAGGTGCATTAGGAAGGCAGTAGGTCAGGGAACTAGGAAGGGAAGGGCGGGTGCATTAGGCAGTAGGTCAGGGAACTAGGAAGGGTGGGTTGCATTAGGCAGTAGGTCAGGGAACTAGGAAGGGAAGGGTGGGGGCATTAGGCAGTAGGTCAGGGAACTAGGAAGGGAAGGGCGGGTGCATTAGGCAGTAGGTCAGGGAACTAGGAAGGGAAGGGCGGGTGCATTAGGCAGTAGGTCAGGGAACTAGGAAGGGAAGGGCGGGTGCATTAGGCAGTAGGTCAGGGAACTAGGAAGGGAAGGGCGGGTGCATTAGGCAGTAGGTCAGGGAACTAGGAAGGGAAGGGCGGGTGCATTAGGCAGTAGGTCAGGGAACTAGGAAGGGAAGGGCGGGTGCATTAGGCAGTAGGTCAGGGAACTAGGAAGGGAAGGGCGGGTGCATTAGGCAGTAGGTCAGGGAACTAGGAAGGGAAGGGCGGGTGCATTAGGCAGTAGGTCAGGGCACTAGGAAGCGCAGAGCAGGTGCATTAGGTAGGCAGACAGTAGGTCAGGGAACTAGGAAGGGAAGGGCGGGTGCATGTGACTGCAGGTCAGGGCACTAGGAAGCGCAGAGCAGGTGCATTAGGTAGGCAGTAGGTCAGGGAACTAGGAAGGGAAGGGTGGGTGCATTAGGCAGTAGGTCAGGGAACTAGGAAGGGAAGGGCGGGTGCATTAGGCAGTAGGTCAGGGAACTAGGAAGGGAAGGGCGGGTGCATTAGGCAGTAGGTCAGGGCACTAGGAAGCGCAGAGCAGGTGCATTAGGTAGGCAGTAGGTCAGGGAACTAGGAAGGGAAGGGCGGGTGCATTAGGCAGTAGGTCAGGGAACTAGGAAGGGTGGGTTGCATTAGGCAGTAGGTCAGGGAACTAGGAAGGGAAGGGTGGGTGCATTAGGCAGTAGGTCAGGGAACTAGGAAGGGAAGGGTGGGTGCATTAGGCAGTAGGTCAGGGAACTAGGAAGGGAAGGGTGGGTGCATTAGGCAGTAGGTCAGGGAACTAGGAAGGGAAGGGCGGGTGCATTAGGCAGTAGGTCAGGGAACTAGGAAGGGCGGGTGCATTAGGCAGTAGGTCAGGGAACTAGGAAGGGAAGGGTGGGTGCATTAGGCAGTAGGTCAGGGCACTAGGAAGCGCAGAGCAGGTGCATTAGGTAGGCAGTAGGTCAGGGAACTAGGAAGGGAAGGGCGGGTGCATTAGGCAGTAGGTCAGGGAACTAGGAAGGGAAGGGTGGGTGCATTAGGCAGTAGGTCAGGGAACTAGGAAGGGAAGGGTGGGTGCATTAGGCAGTAGGTCAGGGAACTAGGAAGGGAAGGGCGGGTGCATTAGGCAGTAGGTCAGGGAACTAGGAAGGGCGGGTGCATTAGGCAGTAGGTCAGGGAACTAGGAAGGGAAGGGCGGGTGCATTAGGCAGTAGGTCAGGGCACTAGGAAGCGCAGAGCAGGTGCATTAGGTAGGCAGTAGGTCAGGGAACTAGGAAGGGAAGGGCGGGTGCATTAGGCAGTAGGTCAGGGAACTAGGAAGGGAAGGGTGGGTGCATTAGGCAGTAGGTCAGGGAACTAGGAAGGGAAGGGCGGGTGCATTAGGCAGTAGGTCAGGGAACTAGGAAGGGAAGGGTGGGTGCATTAGGCAGTAGGTCAGGGCACTAGGAAGCGCAGAGCAGGTGCATTAGGTAGGCAGTAGGTCAGGGAACTAGGAAGGGAAGGGCGGGTGCATTAGGCAGTAGGTCAGGGAACTAGGAAGGGAAGGGCGGGTGCATTAGGCAGTAGGTCAGGGAACTAGGAAGGGCGGGTGCATTAGGCAGTAGGTCAGGGAACTAGGAAGGGTGGGTGCATTAGGCAGTAGGTCAGGGAACTAGGAAGGGAAGGGTGGGTGCATTAGGCAGTAGGTCAGGGAACTAGGAAGGGAAGGGTGGGTGCATTAGGCAGTAGGTCAGGGAACTAGGAAGGGAAGGGTGGGTGCATTAGGCAGTAGGTCAGGGAACTAGGAAGGGCGGGTGCATTAGGCAGTAGGTCAGGGAACTAGGAAGGGCGGGTGCATTAGGCAGTAGGTCAGGGAACTAGGAAGGGCGGGTGCATTAGGCAGTAGGTCAGGGAACTAGGAAGGGAAGGGTGGGTGCATTAGGCAGTAGGTCAGGGAACTAGGAAGGGCGGGTGCATTAGGCAGTAGGTCAGGGAACTAGGAAGGGCGGGTGCATTAGGCAGTAGGTCAGGGAACTAGGAAGGGAAGGGTGGGTGCATTAGGCAGTAGGTCAGGGAACTAGGAAGGGAAGGGTGGGTGCATTAGGCAGTAGGTCAGGGAACTAGGAAGGGAAGGGTGGGTGCATTAGGCAGTAGGTCAGGGAACTAGGAAGGGAAGGGTGGGTGCATTAGGCAGTAGGTCAGGGAACTAGGAAGGGAAGGGTGGGTGCATTAGGCAGTAGGTCAGGGAACTAGGAAGGGAAGGGTGGGTGCATTAGGCAGTAGGTCAGGGCACTAGGAAGCGCAGAGCAGGTGCATTAGGTAGGCAGTAGGTCAGGGAACTAGGAAGGGAAGGGTGGGTGCATTAGGCAGTAGGTCAGGGAACTAGGAAGGGAAGGGCGGGTGCATTAGGCAGTAGGTCAGGGAACTAGGAAGGGAAGGGTGGGTGCATTAGGCAGTAGGTCAGGGAACTAGGAAGGGAAGGGCGGGTGCATTAGGCAGTAGGTCAGGGAACTAGGAAGGGAAGGGTGGGTGCATTAGGCAGTAGGTCAGGGAACTAGGAAGGGAAGGGTGGGTGCATTAGGCAGGTCAGGGAACTAGGAAGGGAAGGGCGGGTGCATGTGACCGTAGCTCGGGTACGTGCGAGTGTCTGATGCTGTAGCTTAGTGATAGTGCGGATACACAAGGATATAGCTACGGGACAGAGCGGGTGCACGATTATATAGGTCAGGGACAAGCGAGTGCGTGTGGCTATAGGTTAGGCTAGTGGCAGTACTAGGAGGCTAGAGCCCAAAGTCACGCATTTGCATTTAGCTTTAGCCCAGGCTCCCCGGGGACCCAGCCCAGGCCTGCACTGCTCATTGTGGTGCTGATGCTGCAACCCAGGGCTTGTCCTGTGCTGCATTTCCTGTTATCAACACCTGGGGGCGCGCACAGAGCAGACACATTATTCTCAAGTCTCGTACCTCATCTTAAAACCGCATGCATCGCTGATTGGCTAGTTGATCTCCATCATAGACTGTGATTTGTCCTGAGAACTGTCCGTCAGTGGTGACGCAGCCGTGGTCCCTGCACTGACTGAGCTGGGCTCCGGGGCCTCATTTACAGACCAGCAGCGGAGGAGGAAACATCGGCCTCAGCACCCAGCACCTTACCCGGCTCCCCGGCACTCACTGCTCCATGGCGGGGCTACCCTCCGCTGGTTGACCGGCCGCTCCGCCTCTCGACAGCTCTGTGTGCACGGTAAGTGGTGCCGACTGTGTGGGTGGAGCGATATATCGTGATAGAGTGGGCGGGACGACGTGTTGGGACACTGACTGGGCGTGGTGTGACATCAGATTAAATCATCATCTCATCTCTATGTGTGTCTGACTGCAGCAGCCGGGGCGGGGAGTGTGTCGTGTATTTATATCGTATAGTTCTTTGCACAGAAGTTTATATCATATACAGAGGTCAATATCATACACATAGTTTATATCATGTACAGATGTTTATATAATATACAGTGGTTTATATCATGTACAGAGGTCAATATCATACACATAGTTTATATCATGTACAGATGTGTATATAATGTACAGAGGTTTATATCATGTACAGAGGTCAATATCATACACATAGTTTATATCATGTACAGATGTGTATATAATGTACAGAGGTTTATATCATGTACAGAGGTCAATATCATACACATAGTTTATATCATGTACAGATGTGTATATAATGTACAGAGGTTTATATCATGTACAGAGGTCAATATCATACACATAGTTTATATCATGTACAGATGTGTATATAATGTACAGAGGTTTATATCATGTACAGAGGTCAATATCATACACATAGTTTATATCATGTACAGATGTGTATATAATGTACAGAGGTTTATATCATGTACAGAGGTCAATATCATACACATAGTTTATATCATGTACAGATGTGTATATAATGTACAGAGGTTTATATCATGTACAGGGGTTTATACCATGTACAGGGGTACATTTATGTGTCTGTATGTGTACTAATATGTATTATACTAATATTGGTTATTGTAACTGTATTTAACACATTTTTATTTTTTGTGTATTTGTAAGTGTTTTATTGTGTATATAAATATATATAACTGTAACTGTAGTCATATATGTATATATTGTATGTATATTTGTGTGTATGTATTTATGTGTGCTTTATATATATATAATCTCCATCCATATTCACTGACATTTCTGTTTGCAGAGCTTACATAGTATATAGATCTATACATTACTGTATACAGTTTGTCCATTTGGATACATTATATGTGTGTGTATGTATATATATATGTATGTGTGTGTATATATATATATATATGTATGTGTGTGTGTGTATATATATATATATATATATATATATATATATATATATATATATATATATATATATATATATATATATATATATATGCAGGGCCAGTGATATTTAGTTTGGTTAGACTAATGGTTTTGAGTGATTTATGAGAAAATAAAAAGCTCAGTAAGCCTGGCCTCTCCCTGGCTGTCAGCTTAACCCCTTGAGATGCTCAGGCCTTCCTCTGCTTATGTCATTTGCTGCCATGACGGCCTCCTACGTTTTGAGAGATGGGGATATTTATAGTGCTGCTATTTTGCACCTCTGATAAGCAGTTTATAGTCAAGCTATATTTCTTCTCTAGTTTGTGAGATTTATTATGCAGATTTGCTTTCAGTGCTTTGCTGCTGATTTCCCATCTGCAGCCAGATGTGCTGTGGTCAGTGTGTAGACCCATCAGGGTGTGAGCTGTTGTGCGCACGATAAACTGCAGTCAGATCTCGACTGTGTAACAATACAGTTTACAAAGCTGGTTCCTTCCTTTCCTTGGAGATTGTCTGCTCACATCCCTATTGTATAGAATATTTCTTAGTGTTGAGATTATTTTTTTTCCTAACCCTACGAGCAGAACAGAATTTTTTTGGTGTCTGTTTCTCCTTTGGACATTTTTCCTTTGCGCCTTTTGATGTGCATATTTATTCCTCATGCAAACCAGACATTTGAGCTGTAATAAAAGCAGACTGTGTTCAGATGAATATTACAGATGTTTGCTGGATGGAATTCGCATGCCAGAGAAGCCATATTCATGGAAAAACCCAAGATGGCAGCGTACAGTACGTTGTTTTGATGGCCTAGGTACTAGAACTTACAGTTTCAACAGATAAAATAAATGTCTATTTGATTCTCTCTTTTATTTCACCAGTGCAGAATATTAATTGATTTGATTATGTGTTCTGATCAGCAGCTAGATATGTTATATGGTGATATAATGTATTCAAAGATACATTAATTAAAGTCTAAATGTTTAAATTTCTTTAATATATACTCAGTTCCCATAATGGATTAAAACAAAATCACTATTGATCATTTGTAAACAAAAATGTCTCCTTTTCTGTAACAAAAAAAATTAACCTCTTTGAGATCCCCAGGAGCATCTACAGGGAATCTATATTTTGGAGAGATGCTGGCATGCTGCCACAAACGCTGGCAATTTGCTTTGTGTATGCATAGTGACTGGTGGTGAGGTCATGTGTGATGTCATTGACCACTTAAGCACACATTTCCTATGGTAGCATGCAGCTTTCACTTACAGATATAGACACAAAGATTTTTGTCTTAAAATAAATTAGTTAAATGAGAATTTTATGTATAAACCTAATTATTTGTAGATTTTATATTGCACTAGGCATCCGTGAAAAAAAATTCTTAATATTTAAAGGTACTTGGAACCCAAAACATTTCTTTCATGATTTAAACAGAGCATGCAATTTTAAACAACTTTTCAATTTACTTCTATCATTTAATTTGCTTGCTTCTCTTCTTATCCTTTGCTGAACATTTTATCTAGGTAAGCTCAGGAGCAGCAAAGAACCTAGGTTCTAGCTGCTGATTGGTGGCTGCATATACAGACTGATTGTCTCACTCATGTGTTCAGTTAGAAACCAGTAGTGCATTGCTGCTCCTTCAACCAATGATACAGAGAGAAATAAGTCAATTTGATAATAGAAATAAACTGGAAAGTTGTTTAAAATTGTATATTCTACCTAAATCATGAAAGAAATTTGGGTTTCGTGTCCCTTTTAATATTTAAAAGGTTACTATTACATTACCAAGGCAGAATGTCCTCCAATCAGGAGTGGCATATGGGCATATTTATGGATGCACCAATCACTGCTTGGGTCTTTCTCATGAACATATTTTTTCCCCACCATGTTATTTATAAGAATGTGAATAAATAATTAAAATATTTTATGATGCATAGCCTAAAAGCCTTTCTCTTATCTACAATTAGTTAACATCAAGTAGATTTGTGTATATGTATTTTATTGATCCATGAAATTGCTTGAACCAGGCGTGGTTGTATTGATTGATGTCTTCAGTAAAATCCTTTACATTAAATCAGCATCCATAAGGCACATTGGTCTGGATGATAACATGGATATTAACTGGTAGATTAAAAGAGTGGTTGACAAATCTGTTTAAAATTTTGGAGCCAGTAAGAATATTTAGGAGCCAGACATACTTTTAGGATCCAGACAGTGGCATTTGTATTTAGCTATATAGAGAATAACTCAAAAGTTAGGAGCCAGGGGTAAAATTTTAGGAGCCCATGACTCCCTGACTCCTGGGTTTGTTGAGCCCTGGATTAAAACATCAGTTAATTTTTATTTATTTAAAAAATAGTGCATACTGACTGACTGACTGAGTCTAGAGCAGTGGTGGTTACACACACACATATATATTATGTATTATCCAAAACCCATGTCCATGTTCATGCAAAACTGATGTTTTTTCCCAGCAGCAAGCAAGCAGCCAGCAAGAACCAACCATAGCCGTAGCAGCTCCCCTCCCCCACCCAGAAATTACACCTAACATAAGTCTCAAGTGAAGTGATGAAGTCAAGTACAAGTGGTGAACGTGATCATGTCTCTGTGCAAGTGTGCATATCCGCCTAGGCTCTATAGATAGGGTCAGGGACTCAGCCTCAGAGTGACTAATGTCATGTGTAGTATGGTTAGGTTTAGAATTAAATACAGGCAGCTTATAACTTATCTAAATAAATGATCATGCACCAACAGTTGCCAACCTACCTCTCTCACTCTTTTAGTACCGTGGCGCCGGTCTCTCTGCTGGCCATCTGGGGGGGGGGGCACGTCCCTCACGTGGCTGAGGCTGCCTCGGCCTCAATTTCAAAATCATAGGTAGTGTGTGAGTGACACAAGTACAGTCACGAGGCGCCAGCATCCTCACGTGTGTTTCCTCACAGACGGGCTGCTTCATTGCCTGAGCCGCCCGCCTCCAGTCTCTCATGTCACTGACTGACAGTCAGACTCAGACTGTGCACGTGACTCAATGACAGTGAGTTAGTCTCTAGCCAGTCAGGCGGGGCGGCCGTTACTTACGCATGCTGAGATGGAGTGCCGATGTGTAGCAGGCAGGCGCAGCCGCGCAACTTGACTCAAGCTCTCTGAACTGCCCAGACTAGTGCCAGTAGTGCAATAATATATATATATATATATATATATATATATATATACACAAAAGGTTCCCCCTTCACAGCTCCAGACTTAGTACACGTTATAGTCCAGTTGAAAAAAAATGCAAAGTTTACACTCACCCGGCACTCGGTCACTTTGTAGCATACGGATTATTTCAAGCGGCCAACGGATCGTTCACCACAAAAACATACAGTGAGCATCCACTCCTCAGCGCACCGCTAAAAAGTGCTCTTGATCGGGTTGAGCGCTGATAGTATCAGCTCCTGCTTCAGCTGCTTATGCGGTAGACGGTTCTTTGCAAAGACGTGTACTGATGACGTTCACCAATGATCTGTGCTTATAGTGAAATCTGTGAAATCACTGGATCCGGGAAGCGCAGAGGCTTGAGCTGGAAAAATGACGATAGAACAGAGAACAGCACAAAAAATCCAGCAAACCTTCCAGGCGTGTATATCTCAAGAAGAAATTTATTTGTGGAAAACCAAGTTAAACAATTAAAAAATATACAAAAGTCCCAGCATCCTAGGATAACAATACAAGGTCCTACGCGTTTCAGCAGTATAGTGCCTTAATCATGGACATGATTAAGGCACTATACACCTGAAACGCGTAGGACCTTGTATTGTTATCCTAGGATTCTGGGACTTTTGTATATTTTTTAATTGTTTAACTTGGTTTTCCACAAATAAATTTCTTCTGGAGATATACACGCCTGGAAGGTTTGCTGGATTTTTTGTGATTTTCTCTGTTCTAGTGCCAGTAGTGCCCACACACGCCCAGCTGCCTCCTGACCCTGCCCATCATCATACATAAATAATGCTTGACCCGGCGCCCCCCTGGGCCTGTCCCCTGTATGTATATTATTCAGTCAGCTCAGGGGGGGGGGGGGCAGGGACATTTTTACCGGGGCACTGGTCCCTGTAGGCTCCTGTGTAGAACCGCCACTGGTCTAGAGTTTGATTCTAAATCTTGCGTTGCTTTAACAAGATTTCTCTGAGTGCAAGGTAAAATGCTTGTGCTGTGCTTTCCACCAGTTGCATGTGTAAAGCTTCTCATTTCCTGGTACTTTTCCACTTAAAAAGTTCACTGCAAGTCAGCTTAAACTTAGATTTAGATAGGGCATGCAGTTAAGAACTTTTTTTATTTTTTTACTTTTTTTTTTATTTTTGGTGCATTACTTTTATATTCATAGTTTTGGAGTTGTAAGCCCTTACTGATCATGTGCAAGACTTTACATTATATATGTACATGAGTCTATGATGGGCTGATGACTGTCACATGATACAGGGGAAAGGAACCTTTGAAATTTGTCAGAAAAACAAATTGCTAGTTTAAAATTAAAATTTTTATTGCATTTCCCTTTTTATTATGCATCTGTTGATTATGCAGCTCTACTATATTTAATTGTTTTGCTGTTCAGATGAAGCTGTGTCCCTGCTGTGTATATGCATTCTAGACATAATTCTGTATTCAAAGCAAAGAATAGCCTTAGAATAATGTGGAGCTGTATTTTCACCAATATATTAGTAGTTTAAATATTGATGATATAAGTGTAAAAGTTTAGGTTCTATAAAATAGTGGTTGCTGCCATGTTTGAACTAGTTTTGTATTTATCTCTGTGTTCTGCTGAGAACAATATGGGAACGATATATTAATCAGGCAAATAAGCAGAGTTTGTGTTAACACAACCTTGTTTGTATTAGTTTAATTTATTGCCCTTTCTATATCTGTTCCTAATTGTTTGCAGAAGGACAGTGAGATAATGTGAAAACCGAAGTTCAGACCTGGTGGCGTCCATTACTTTAAAGAAACTTACAATTCTTAGAGTTAAATTACAAGAAAAGGGGACAATATAATTAACTACACATAATAAAACATTTTATATTACATTCTCATACTGGTTAATATCCCATTAAGGTTTCATTAGTGGTACAATATCAGAATACATTTCTTACCTCTGAACTTTTTTTTTTCCCCCCTTCCAATGATTGCTAAATAATTCTGTTTTTCCTTCTTTGTCTGTTTTATTGTTTATTACATTTCCTGAAGTGACAACCAGTTACTGTAATCAAGTAGATAAATACATCTTTCTGCTTGTTACATTATTCGGGGTAGATTTACCAATGTCTGTCCGACATTATATTTCCGACAGACATCGCTGAATGCCGACAGCATACGCTGTCGGCATTTATCATTACACAAGCAGTTCACCAGAACTCCTTGTGCAATGCCACCCCCTGCAGATTTGTGCTAGCAGGGGGTGTCAATCAACCTGATTGTATAGAATCGGGCGGATTGAAGACCACAGCCTCAGAGGCAGCGGACAAGTTATGGAACAATACACAATACCGGTATCGGCGCTGGAGTAGTTGGGATAGGTACAGTACAGAAACTAGAGAAGCCGGTTGTCCCTGTTAAGTAGGTGAGACAGAAACACGGAGCGTCCCACAAATCAATTCAGGAAGCTCCTCAGGATCACCTGTGATGTAGTCATCAGTCGTCTGCTGCCCGTTTTGGTCTGAGAACGCTCAGACTTTTCAAGAGATTTCGAACTCTTGGAAAAAAAGTCTGAGCATTCTCAGACGAAAAGTACGTAGAGACATTCACTTTAACCTTACCGGCAAAGTTCTAGCAAACCCTGACATCATTTTCCAGACTTGGTTCTTATCGACCGAGGTGGTAGAATTGCTAGGGAAAGCACACACGGACCATACCGGAGGGATTGTTTTTATTATACATGCTGACGTTGATTTTAAACGCTCGTGAGTATTCATTTTGCTGCATGATCTCGCCTTGTAATAAATAATCTATTCTTGTGTCGGGCTGCGCCTGTTTCTTCTTTTCACAGACTAGTTATGGAGCAGGGGTCTTTAGACTGCTGCTTCATAAAGGCTGTTTCCCACAAGCCTGAAGGTTTGTGTGGAAACAAGGGGATCAAGCCCTTGTTAAATCAACCCCTTGGTGTGATGTCATTGCCTGATCCCAATGGTAACATGGAAAACTTGGGTAGGAGCATTCACTATATTATAATTGTGTTAATAGTTAGAATCAAACTATAATTTAAAGTACATTTTGTTCCTAGTACTTTATCATCTCTAGGGCCAAATCCTATTTTAGGACAGATCCACTGAATAGTGTGCTCTAAACGTACATTTGAAGATATGTATACTCTGTGCTGAATTAAAGGGGTTTCTTATGCTTCAAATTATTCATATCAACAGTTAAAAGAGCATGTTCGTTAAAAGAGCATGTTCATAGTTACAAAACAACAGTATTAGAGTACACCAGAGTTTATTCCTCTCTGCTAAGCATCTGCAGAATATTGCACCATTAAACATCAGCTAACTGACACACCTCCTAATATTGGGAAGCAGGGCAACTCTGCCAGATTGTACTTGGGTGGAAATTTCAAGGGATGTGAAAGGTACATTTTTATAATCTTTCATTGCCTAGTTGAATGGATGTTTTAAATTTGGTCAAATACCTTGTATTTTTCATTCGTAATAGTTTCACTGAAATCGTCTTTGTAAAACTAGCATCAACCCAACTTGAAGCTAATTTGCATTAGCCAATCACAGTGGGCAACCTTGTTTTTCTCCTTAGCCGCAGTTCCTGGGCAGTGAGCACGTTCCCTATGCATGCGCTCTTGAATTGGATCCCCTGCGTATGTGCAATATGCCCAGTAGTAAACCGATGACATCACTGCCCGCCCCACGCGCTTCAGCCTATAAGAACACAGCAATTACAGTGCACCTACAGATAATCATTCAATGAGATTGGACAAACACGTGTCGCTGTGAATGGGCACACTGTTTCAGGGACAATACTATCTGTGGTTGGTTGGCGACAGAGAAGGGGATTACATCACGGCTCTTGTATCATGTGACAAACAAACATTGGACGTCTGGGGGGAAAATCTTCAGTTAGACTTCTGCGCAAGCACCCCCCCCCCCCTCTTCTGACATATTTGTGACAATCCATAGAAGTTATGCGCATGTGTTGCTATACAGTTTTGAAGCTTTAAATGCTTGTATTTTAGTAACAATATAAATACTGTTCTAATCCATCTGTTTGCTGCTTAGCTAATACCTACATTTTTGCTTCTGTGTCTGCTTGTGTGCACGTTGCACAACATGAGTTATGTGTTGTTCTCTCCATCTCCCTGTGGCAGTCACACGGCTGTGTTTTCTCCATTCACCAAGAGGTAGAGGAGAATGTATGTCCGGACATCCCTCTCTTCTAACATAGTAACTAATAGGGTTAAAGTGAATTTTATGTTCACCGGGCCAGTGTCAGAGAGAGAAACTCTCACTGAAAGCCACAAGTGGGGTTTATCTGATTTTTATATCACACGATAAAGGGATGTGGTAGTGAAAGTGCAGATTAGGAGGGTTTTACTACACATAGCTGACCCGGTAAACTCTGCTTTCCTCTTAGCATGTACACAGTTCTATTGTGAGTGCACAGAGCATATGTGCGTATGTCTCACATGCACCCTTGTATAGTAAAAACGGACACCAAAGCAGTATTGCTTTTACTTGAAGCAGTTTTACTAATAAAGTCTATTGCAATAAAACACTTCTATTTAAAACTGCAATGCTCTGATTTATATTTTTGTCATGGCCACCTGATCCATTGAATAAAATAATCCACTGGTACAATTTTTAGCATTTGATAGCGTTTCTCCCCCCACCCAGGAGTGCACAGCTAGCAGGTCTGTGTTTAGAGGATTGAAAATATGTTTTAGAAGGAGTTTATAACCTGCTCTAGGTAATATTATTTATAGCAGAAGGTTAGAATAAAGTCATATAGGTTATTTTATAAAAAGGTACATGATTTTAGTGATTAACTTGATTCCCCCTTCAACATCCCTTACCTAGATAGTCTAATTTTCTGAAGCTATAAACTCTTAGAGCTATTGATATATTCATTTAAGTGTGGAATACAAAATAACATTTTATGTTCCCATAAGGAATGTAATAACTAAGTATCAGTAGGGGTGGTGAAACGCGTAAGACTACCATGCCATGTATATGTATTTTTAAGATGATTTAAATAAAGTAAAACATTTTTACATTTTAATATTTTTTACCTTCTGTGTGTGCATGCAGCCACATCTTTTTCAGTTTGCCGGAACATATAATGATAAAATATTGCTCTAAATCACATTTTATGTGCATTTCTTAATACAGGGAACATAAGCATCTCATTCCCCCTGACAAAAGTCATTTTGCTACAATCAAAGGGACATGAAACTCCAAAACTTGTCTTTCATGATTGATTCAGACACAGTCATTTTTAACAACTTTCCAATGTACTTGTATTATGTAATTTGCTTTGTTCTCTTGGTATCCTTGTTACCTGCTGTTTTTATGAAATAAGTTATAATTAGGACAATGGTATCATCAAATTGTGTCCCTGAATTAGCTGGTCTAGATTGTGTTTAATGAGAGGAGTCAGATGATCCCTGTAATTACATTGTAATTCTTGTTTCAGGGTCACATGATCTGCTATTTATATTGGTGACAAGCAGCATTATGTATTGTTCTTGGTGTTTAGTAGATGGATGGAGTGACCTTTGCACCCACCTGTGAGTCACTAAGTTGTGTCTGTTGCTTTCACTTTTCTGTTTACAGTTCAGTGGGACAGAAGATTCACAAAACAATGTTGCAGATTACGTAAACCAGATACAAAGTGCAATGTAGATGACTTCTCATGAAATTACAGAGACACCAACTTACTCTCTGGCATGGGTATTATTTATTTTTTGCTCATGTGCCTGCCATGGGGCAACATGCATCCCCCTCTGTTTTTGGGCAGCCAAAAGTTGATATAAAAGATTGATGCAACTTGCAATCAAATGGTTAAATCATTGCTGTGTTAGTTGGGTAATTTGGTGTATAATTCACTGGTGTGTTTTTTATTAGCACCCGCAAGGTTAAATCACTGCTGTGTATTACTAGCAACTGAACGTTTAAATCACTACTGTGTGTTATTAGCAAAAAAAAGAGGTTAAATCACTGCTGTGTGCTATTAGCAAATGAAAGGTTAAACCACTTCTGTGTGTTACCAACAACTTTGAGGTTTAATCACTGCTGTGTGTTACTAGCAACTGAGAGGCTAAACCACTGCTTTGTGTTACTAGCAACTGAGAGGCTAAACCACTGCCTTGTGTTACTAGCAACTGAGAGGCTAAACCACTGCCTTGTGTTACTAGCAACTGAGAGGCTAAACCACTGCTTTGTGTTACCAGCAACTGAGAGGCTAAACCACTGCTTTGTGTTAATAGCAACTGAGAGGCTAAACCACTGCTTTGTGTTACTAGCAAGTGAGAAGCTAAACCACTGCTTTGTGTTACTAGCAAGTGAGAGGCTAAACCACTGCTTTGTGTTACTAGCAACTGAGAGGCTAAACCACTGCTTTGTGTTACCAGCAACTGAGAGGCTAAACCACTGCTTTGTGTTACTAGCAACTGAGAGGCTAAACCACTGCCTTGTGTTACTAGCAACTGAGAGGCTAAACCGCTGCCTTGTGTTACTAGCAACTGAGAGGCTAAACCGCTGCCTTGTGTTACTAGCAACTGAGAGGCTAAACCACTGCTTTGTGTTACTAGCAACTGAGAGGCTAAACCACTGCCTTGTGTTACTAGCAACTGAGAGGCTAAACCACTGCCTTGTGTTACTAGCAACTGAGAGGCTAAACCACTGCCTTGTGTTACTAGCAACTGAGAGGCTAAACCACTGCTTTGTGTTACTAGCAACTGAGAGGCTAAACCACTGCTTTGTGTTACTAGCAACTGAGAGGCTAAACCACTGCTTTGTGTTACTAGCAACTGAGAGGCTAAGCCACTGCTGTGTGTTACTAGCAACTGAGAGGTTAAAAAACTGCTGTGTGTTACTAGCAAGTGAGAGGTTAAATAATCACTTCTGTGTGTTACTAGCAACTGAGAGGTAAAAAAAACTGCTGTGTGTTACTAGCAAGTGAGAGGTTAAATAATCACTTCTGTGTGTTACTAGCAACTGAGAGGTTAAAAAACTGCTGTGTGTTACTAGCAAGTGAGAGGTTAAATAATCACTTCTGTGTGTTACTAGCAACTGAGAGGTTAAAAAATTGCTGTGTGTTACTAGTAAGTGAGAGGTTAAATAATCACTTCTGTGTGTTACTAGCAACTGAGAGGTTCAATAATCACTGCTGTGTGTTACTAGCAACTGAGAGGTTAAAAAACTGCTGTGTGTTACTAGCAACTGAGAGGTTAAATAATCACTGCTGTGTGTTACTATCAACTGAGAGGTTAAAAAATTGCTGTGTGTTACTAGCAACTGAGAGGTTAAATAATCACTGCTGTGTGTTACTAGCAACTGAGAGGTTAAATAATCACTGCTGTGTGTTACTAGCAACTGAGAGGTTAAAAAACTGCTGTGTGTTACTAGCAAGTGAGAGGTTAAATAATCACTTCTGTGTGTTACTAGCAACTGAGAGGTTAAATAATCACTTCTGTGTGTTACTAGCAACTGAGAGGTTAAATAATCACTTCTGTGTGTTACTAGCAACTGAGAGGTTAAATAATCACTTCTGTGTGTTACTAGCAACTGAGAGGTTAAATAATCACTTCTGTGTGTTACTAGCAACTGAGAGGTTAAATCACTGCTGTGTGTTAATAGCAACTGAGAGGTTAAATAATCACTGCTGTGTGTTCCTAGCAACTGAGAGGTTAAATCACTGCTGTGTGTTACTAGCAACTGAGAGGTTAAATCACTGCTGTGTGTTACTAGCAACTGAGAGGTTAAATCACTTCTGTGTGTTACTAGCAACTGAGAGGTTAAATCACTGCTGTGTGTTACTAGCAACTGAGAGGTTAAATAATCACTGCTGTGTGTTACTAGCAACTGAGAGGTTAAATCACTGCTGTGTGTTACTAGCAACTGAGAGGTTAAATAATCACTGCTGTGTGTTACTAGCAACTGAGAGGTTAAATCACTGCTTTGTGTTACTAGCAACTGAGAGGTTAAATCACTGCTGTGTGTTACTAGCAACTGAGAGGTTAAATAATCACTGCTGTGTGTTACTAGCAACTGAGAGGTTAAATAATCACTGCTGTGTGTTACTAGCAACTGAGAGGTTAAATAATCACTGCTGTGTGTTACTAGCAACTGAGAGGTTAAATAATCACTGCTGTGTGTTACTAGCAACTGAGAGGTTAAATAATCACTGCTGTGTGTTACTAGCAACTGAGAGGTTAAATAATCACTGCTGTGTGTTACTAGCAACTGAGAGGTTAAATAATCACTGCTGTGTGTTACTAGCACAGCGCTCTCCCCTTAGGGCACTTTTGTTGTAGCTATAGCGCTTATTGGACAACGATTCAAACCATTAGCTCACAGAATACATTGACTTTTGAAGTGGGCGGCGGAGCACTGGGTATGAATTTCATATCTAAATAAAAAAGTAAGTTAAAGTGCAACTTCATTACAACTGATAAATTAACTCAATCTAAAATATCACTAATATTCCGGATTTGTTTTTAGAAAGTGAGAGTTTACCGTCACTTTAGCACGCTTCTTTTGTTGTAATAACATTTATGTCCCTTTAACTATTTGGCTACCAAGAAAGTCCAGGGGATTAAAGGTACTACTAATAATACAATGTCATTTATTTTTTGCTCTCTGGATAACTGTGTTACTCTTGACCACAAGTAAAATATGAGTGAATATTAGCTGTCACCTCTTACAGTGGGGCTAGCAGTACTACCGCCTCACTCTCTACGCCCTCTCTCCGTCTGTTCCGCACTTGTTCCCAGTCGTCATCGTGCTATAATTTCCTGGCTCGCTGGGACCACCTATATTGCATCAATTTTGCTTTAAAACACATTCAGCCTGTTGGTAGATTTCAGAATATTTTTCCTTCAGGTCATGCATCTTTAATATATGTCCCTATCTCATGCTGGGCTATTAATAGCTGAATCAATAATTGACGACCACATTGGGGCTTCCAGACATCAGCGCAACTGCTGACTGGTTAAACTGTGTCATAATCTTTTTGTGAGTACAGTAGTCAGTGCTGTGGTGTCTGCTGCTGGCACACGGTCTGGCCAGTACACGGACAATACGCCCATGCTGTGCCACTGTCTTGTATTTGGACTGTAAGAACTATGGCTGGATGGAGCCGAGCTTATACATCCGCAAACAATTGAGAGCACAGAGGGACAGAGTGAAGAGACACACACTATAGTTTACAAAGCAGGAGACACCCCTAGTAACAGACGTTTATGGGTGTCACTGAGAGCAGTTTATTGCGCTTTATATTTTAAGACAGGTCACTGCACGACTAGCTGTTAACAGGAACATAAATACATTTTCTTATTTGTCACTTCTAGGAGACCGCATTTAAAGGGACAGTATACTGTAATTTTGTTTTTCCCTTAATGCATTTCCAATGACTTGTTCTACCAGCTGCAGCGTATAAAATATGAGAAGTGGCATTTTCAGGTTTATTTGTGTATATGAAATAGCTGGTTTTGTGAAACCACAGTCTATTGAAATGGGTTGAGCTTGCAGGTATAATGAGATCTCATTATGTTATCACTTTGTGTACACACACATGGTTTCTTATCTTGTGTCTGTTTGTAAATCAAAGCCCAATGCTAAGAGAGAACAATGGAAAATTATCATATTTTATTAGTTCTCTCTTCTACCCCCTACTGGGGTGTACAGGTATAACTCACTTTACAGCGCTTCACTAATACATTGCTTTATGGAGCTGAAGTTCAACCTCCAAGGATTTTCAAACAGTGCTGTAATCATTGTGAGATTGCGAGAAAAGTGACTTGCGCCATTTTTTTATGCTTAGTTCACTCTGTTTACAGCATTATAGTGCAATCTGTGTCTCAGTAATATAGTCTGGCAAATTTTACTACAGTAATTTTACAGGTACAGTATTTATTGAATACTAATTAAAGGGACATTATACACTCATTTTTTCTTTGCATAAATGTTTTGTAAATGATCTATTTATATAGCCCATAAAGGTTTTTAAAAAAAATAAATGTATAGTTTTGCTTATTTTTAAATAACATTGCTCTGATTTTCAAACTGCTAACCAAGCCCCAAAGTTTTATGTGAATACTGTCAGATACCTACTCCTGCTTGCTCCTGTTTGTGTAAAGGGTCTTTTCATATGCAAAAGAAGGGGGAGGGGGTGTCTTATTTGCCACTTGCAGTGGGCTTTCCAGCTACCTTTTCAACAAAGCCAAACTGTCAGCTTCTAAGTACGTTTTTAAACAGTTTTATGCTGGATTTTTATATCAGTATCTGTGCATAGTATTCTTTATAGTAGTGTCTATTACATGCAGTTATATGAAAATTAGTGTATACTGTCCCTTTAAAAAAAAAATCCCCCCCTTGTGGCATATATTATATATGTAAAATATTGTTATATTTAACTGGATACATGTGGGTATCCTATTTTCGAAGTGTATGTACTGCTGACCTGTTTTTCATTATTAAAATAAAATTTAAATAAAAAAAAAAAACTGTCCCTTTAAATAATGTGCTGTGCTAGTGTTAAACTAAACATAGCACTATTTCTCCCCTAATATATGTTAGTTCAAACATGTTTTTAAACACACTGGCAAGTGAAAAGAAAGCTAAAATCGCCTTGTTTCACTTTACAGCGGGGCTCCGGTCCCTAACCCGCTGTATGAGCAGGGTATACCTGGCTGTTTTTACATAGCCTGTCAATAGCCTGGATTTCCAGAAACTGTCAGTATAGGTGGGGATACCACAGGCTAAATCTGTAAAGCCTATTACATGTTGTATTCTCCTCTCTGCTATTAAAGGGACATCACATTTAAATTAAACTTGTATGACTTGTTTAGAGCTTGAGATTTTAAAAGGCTTTTCAGTTTACTTTTATTATGAAACGTACTTGTTTTTTTGTATAGTTTGTTAAGACGCATACCTAGAGATGCTTAGGAGCAGCTTGTGCTACTAGTTATATGCAACTGAGCGATAATAAAATGCTTATGTTTAAAGGGACAGTCTACACCTTAGTCATCTTAAAGTCTTACCTTAGTTTAAGCTGTAAATAGCCTCCTGTATCCTTTCTATACCATGCAGCAGTAACAGTAAAAAAGTTATTTTAAAATGAATATTGTTTCTGGTCACTTTGAAATGGCTGAAATGCTCCGCCCATTGATGACATCACGATCTTGTTGCATTTAACGCTTCACTAGTTACAAAAGACTCACTAGTTGGATTCAACAGACTGTCAATGCTATTCAGCAGAATGCATAGATGCAGCCCAGATCATGATGTCACCAGTGGGCAGAGTTTAGCAGCTATTTCAAAGTGATCAGAAGCAATAGTCATTTTAAAATAACCTTTTTACTGTTACTGCTGCATGATATAGAAAGGGGTGCAGCAGGATATTTGCAGCTTAATCTAAAGTAAGACTTTAAGATGACTAAGGAATAGACTGTCCCTTTAAATAGTTAATATGTAAGGTAGACATTTGTAGAAAACTTCCCTTTAATATAATAAAGGTATCTGGTATAGAAGGATTCTGAGAACCAGTGGGATTTTCAGAGGGCTCCTCAAGGAAGGACCATGTACCAGTAAAGTAATAAAATGCAGAATAGTCAAGTATAGGGGGCATTATCTTCCAATCAGAGGCACAAGAAGACTGTCCAGTCACAGCCAGAGAGAGGGAGAGCCAATCACAGGCTCCGGCTCTTGTTCAAACTGTGCTTATGCGGAGCTAAGGTTATTCTTTTCTCTTTGCAACTTCTGCTCAGTCCCCTTTACTGCAAGTAGCCCGGGCCTGAAGCAATAGCTTTTCCGATGTCCCCAACAGCGTATCCCTCATGCAGGGTTTCATTTCTGAGCATCTGAAGTGACTAATGGTCTCTCAAAAATCATGTTTCTTATAAATGTTGTTTTTATTTTGTGGCTTTAAACATATGGTACGGAACGCATTTGTTGTAGTTAATTCCTTATACTAGATACAATTCTCACTCAGATAAATTGAACTTTCTCTCTGTAGTTTTCAAATATAAAAAAAACAGGCAACCAAAGAAATCTAACGCAGATTAGACCGGTGTAGTAAAATATCTCACTGCGATAGGCCTGTTTTTTTCACCTTTAAAATTCTGACCCTTCGTTAGGATCCAAATGCGTAAGAAGACGGCCGCTCGTGGTATTCGGCTCTTTTCGGATTCTGAAAATCCAGATCCCTAAATCCCTATATGAAATCATAGAAAGATTTTAAAATCTGCTGAGCAATTGTTTGCAAGTTTCACATCATATACAGCCAAGTTGTCTCACAATTTGCAAGATTATCCTATATCGGGAGGTCTGTCCCTTATGTCTTGTTTCCCCGAGAACACCCAGGTGATGTAAAATGCACCGCTTATATGTTCTTTTTATTCAGTTAAAGAGCTACTGAGAAATATCAATCTTAAAGGAAATTAAACTCAAAATTTTATTAAAAAAAAAAAGGTTAATTATGTTTGAAAACTTTGTAATGCACTTTCATAATGTCCCTTACCTGTTTTCCCTGTAATTTTACTCTAAAGATTGTAGTGTTTCCATTTCCCCATGAGTGGATTTTGAATGCATTCCATAGAATGCAGAACCCTTAAAGGGACATAATACTCATAGTCTAAATCACTTGAAAGTGATGCAGCAGAACTGGAAAAACCTGACAAGAAAATATCACCAGAACATCTCTATGTAAAAAAGGGAAGTTATTTTACCTCACAATTTCTTAAGCTCACCATAGTAAGTGCTGTGTAAACAGTTCTACTTCAGCTGCTGTCCAGCTGCAAGTTGGAAAAAAATAGCCAATCGGCATCAGCAGTGCTGAGGTAATGCTTTGCCTTTGCTGTGATCTCATGAGATTTCATAGAAATAACTTAAACTGAACAGGAAAATAACATGACTGTGTCTGCATGTGCTAGATGCAGACTCTCTTGCAAGTCCTGGGACTAGCATCCTGACTGGCTGCTTGAAACCTTTTTACAGTGGGGTGTGAATACTTAGGAAATTTAAGGTAAAATATCTTCCTATTTTACGTAGAGATGTTCGAGTGATACTTTCAAGTCAGCTTTTTACAGCTATGCTGCATCACTTTCATGTGCTTCATCATTTTTGGTATCATATCCCTTTAAGATACTAGATGCTCTACATTGATTGGTTGAAATGTTGTTGATTTTTATAGGTTTCTTATTGGCCACAGTAAAGAAAGTAAGGTAAACAATGCATCATTTTCTAACATAATGAAAGGTTTTAAATGCTTTTAAAGTATTTATTTTGTCTGCAGGTCAGTTATAATCAGGGATAGGCACAGAAAAAGGCTGTGGAGGACATTTTCCAAAGTACAGACCTTAGTGAAGGACACCAAGGTACATTTGAAATTAAAAACATTATTTTATAGTGCTGGGTGTTATTATACAGATGCAGATACCACTGATCCTATAACCAGCCCTCCTCTGGCTATACCCATGTGCCAGTGTCACTACTGTGTCATTATATAGTGCTGGGTGTTATTATACTGATGCAGATACCACTGATCCTATAACCAGCCCTCCTCTGGCTATACCCATGTGCCAGTGTCACTACTGTGTCATTATATAGTGCTGGGTGTTATTATACTGATTCAGATATTACTGACCCTATAACCAGCCCTCCTCTGGCTATACCCATGTGCCAGTGTCACTACTGTGTCTTTGTATAGAGCTGGGTGTTATTATACAGATGCAGATACCACTGACCCTATAACCAGCCCTCCTCTGGCTATACCCATGTGCCAGTGTCACTAATGTGTCTTTGTATAGTGCTGGGTGTTATTATACTGATGCAGATACCACTGACCCTATAACCAGCCCTCCTCTGGCTATACCCATGTGCCAGTGTCACTATTGTGTCATTATATAGTGCTGGGTGTTATTATACAGATGCAGATACCACTGATCCTATAACCAGTCCTCCTCTGGCTATACCCATGAGCCAGTGTCACTACTGTGTCATTATATAGTGCTTGGTGTTATTATACTGATTCAGATATTACTGACCCTATAACCAGCCCTCCTCTGGCTATACCCATGTGCCAGTGTCACTATTGTGTCATTATATAGTGCTGGGTGTTATTATACAGATGCAGATACCACTGATCCTATAACCAGTCCTCCTCTGGCTATACCCATGTGCCAGTGTCACTACTGTGTCATTATATAGTGCTGGGTGTTATTATACTGATGCAGATACCACTGATCCTATAACCAGCCCTCCTCTGGCTATACCCATGAACCAGTGTCACTATTGTGTCATTACATAGTGCTGGGTGTTATTATACTGATGCAGATACCACTGATTCTATAACCAGCCCTCCTCTGACTATACCCATGTGCCAGTGTCACTACTGTGTCATTATATAGTGCTGGGTGTTATTATACAGATGCAGATACCACTGATCCTATAACCAACCCTCCTCTGGCTATACCCATGAACCAGTGTCACTAATGTGTCTTTGTATAGAGCTGGGTGTTATTATACTGATGCAGATACCACTGATCTTATAACCAGCCCTCCTCTGACTATACACATGTGCCAGTGTCACTATTGTGTCATTATATAGAGCTGGGTGTTATTATACTGATGCAGATACCACTAATTCTATAACCAGTCCTCCTCTGGCTATACCCATGTGCCAGTGTCACTACTGTGTCATTATATAGAGCTGGGTGTTATTATACTGATGCAGACACTACTGATCCTATAACCAACCCTCCTCTGGCTATACCCATGAACCAGTGTCACTAATGTGTCTTTGTATAGAGCTGGGTGTTATTATACAGATGCAGATACCACTGATCCTATAACCAACCCTCCTCTGGCTATACCCATGAACCAGTGTCACTAATGTGTCTTTGTATAGAGCTGGGTGTTATTATACAGATGCAGATACCACTGATCCTATAACCAGCCCTCCTCTGGCTATATGCATGTGCCAGTGTCACTACTGTATCATTATATAGAGCTGGGTGTTATTATACTGATGCAGATACCACTGACCCTATAACCAGCCCTCCTCTGGCTATACCCATGTACCAGTGTCACTACTGTGTTATTATATATAGTGCTGGGTGTTATTATACTGATGCAGATACCACTGATCCTATAACCAGCCCTCCTCTGGCTATACCCATGAATCAGTGTCACTAATGTGTGTTTGTATAGAGCTGGGTGTTATTATACAGATGCAGACACTACTGATCCTATAACCAGCCCTCCTCTGGCTATACCCATGTACCAGTGTCACTAATGTGTGTTTGTATAGAGCTTGGTGTTATTATACAGATGCAGATACCACTGATCCTATAACCAGCCCTTATCTGGCTATACGCATGTACCAGTGTCACTACTGTGTCATTATATAGTGCTTGGTGTTATTATACAGATGCAGATACCACTGATCCTATAACCAGCCCTTATCTGGCTATACGCATGTACCAGTGTCACTAATGTGTCTTTGTATAGAGCTGGGTGTTATTATACAGATGCAGATACCACTGATCCTATAACCAGCCCTTATCTGGCTATACACATGTACCAGTGTCACTAATGTGTCTTTGTATAGAGCTGGGTGTTATTATACAGATGCAGATACCACTGATCCTATAACCAGCCCTTATCTGGCTATACGCATGTACCAGTGTCACTAATGTGTCTTTGTATAGAGCTGGGTGTTATTATACAGATGCAGATACCACTGATTCTATAACCAGCCCTTATCTGGCTATACCCATGTGCCAGTGTCACTACTGTGTCATTATATAGTGCTTGGTGTTATTATATTGATGCAGATACCACTGATCCTATAACCAGCCCTCCTCTGGCTATACCCATGTGCCAGTGTCACTACTGTGTCATTATATAGTGCTTGGTGTTATTATATTGATGCAGATACCACTGATCCTATAACCAGCCCTCCTCTGGCTATACCCATGTGCCAGTGTCACTACTGTGTCATTATATAGTGCTGGGTGTTATTATATTGATGCAGATACCACTGATCCTATAACCAGTCCTCCTCTGGCTATACGCATGAATCAGTGTCACTACTGTGTCATTATATACACTATGTGTTATTATACTGATGCAGCTACCACTGATCCTATAACCAGCCCTCCTCTGGCTATACCCATGAACCAGTGTCACTAATGTGTCTTTGTATAGCGCTGGGTGTTATTATACTGATGCAGATACCACTGATCCTATAACCAGCCCTCCTCTGGCTATACCCATGAACCAGTGTCACTAATGTGTCTTTGTATAGCGCTGGGTGTTATTATACTGATGCAGATACCACTGATCCTATAACCAGCCCTCCTCTGGCTATACACATGTGCCAGTGTCACTACTGTGTCTTTGTATAGAGCTGGGTGTTATTATACAGATGCAGATACCACTGATTCTATAACCAGTCCTCCTCTGGCTATACCCATGAGCCAGTGTCACTACTGTCTCATTACATAGTTCTGGGTGTTATTATACAGATGCAGATACCACTGATTCTATAACCAGTCCTCCTCTGGCTATACCCATGAGCCAGTGTCACTATTGTGTCATTACATAGTGCTGGGTGTTATTATACTGATGCAGATACCACTAATTCTATAACCAGTCCTCCTCTGGCTATACCCATGAGCCAGTGTCACTACTGTGTCATTATATAGTGCTGGGTGTTATTATATTGATGCAGATACCACAGATTCTATAACCAGCCCTCCTCTGGCTATACCCATGTGCCAGTGTCACTACTGTCTTTATATAGGGCTGGATGTTATTATACTGATGCAGATACCACTGATTCTATAACCAGTCCTCCTCTGGCTATACCCATGAGCCAGTGTCACTACTGTCTCATTACATAGTGCTGGGTGTTATTATATTGATGCAGATACCACTGATCCTATAACCAGTCCTCCTCTGGCTATACCCATGAGCCAGTGTCACTAATGTGTCATTATATAGTGCTGGGTGTTATTATACTGATGCAGATACCACTAATTCTATAACCAGTCCTCCTCTGGCTATACCCATGAGCCAGTGTAACTACTGTCTCATTACATAGTGCTGGGTGTTATTATACTGATGCAGATACCACTGATCCTATAACCAGTCCTCCTCTGGCTATACCCATGAGCCAGTGTCACTAATGTGTCTTTGTATAGAGCTTGGTGTTATTATACAGATGCAGATACCACTGATTCTATAACCAGTCCTCCTCTGGCTATACCCATGAGCCAGTGTCACTATTGTGTCATTACATAGTGCTGGGTGTTATTATACTGATGCAAATACCACTAATTCTATAACCAGTCCTCCTCTGGCTATACCCATGAGCCAGTGTCACTACTGTGTCATTATATAGTGCTGGGTGTTATTATATTGATGCATATACCACAGATTCTATAACCAGCCCTCCTCTGGCTATACCCATGAGCCAGTGTCACTACTGTCTCATTACATAGTGCTGGGTGTTATTATATTGATGCAGATACCACTGATCCTATAACCAGTCCTCCTCTGGCTATACCCATGAGCCAGTGTCACTAATGTGTCATTATATAGTGCTGGGTGTTATTATACTGATGCAGATACCACTAATTCTATAACCAGTCCTCCTCTGGCTATACCCATGAGCCAGTGTCACTACTGTCTCATTACATAGTGCTGGGTGTTATTATACTGATGCAGATACCACTGATTCTATAACCAGTCCTCCTCTGGCTATACCCATGAGCCAGTGTCACTAATGTGTCTTTGTATAGAGCTTGGTGTTATTATACAGATGCAGATACCACTGATTCTATAACCAGTCCTCCTCTGGCTATACCCATGAGCCAGTGTCACTATTGTGTCATTACATAGTGCTGGGTGTTATTATATTGATGCAGATACCACTGATTCTATAACCAGCCCTCCTCTGGCTATACCCATGTGCCAGTGTCACTACTGTCTTTATATAGGGCTGGATGTTATTATACTGATGCAGATACCACTGATTCTATAACCAGTCCTCCTCTGGCTATACCCATGAGCCAGTGTCACTACTGTCTCATTACATAGTGCTGGGTGTTATTATACTGATGCAGATACCACTGATTCTATAACCAGTCCTCCTCTGGCTATACCCATGAGCCAGTGTCACTACTGTCTCATTACATAGTGCTGGGTGTTATTATATTGATGCAGATACCACTGATTCTATAACCAGTCCTCCTCTGGCTATACCCATGAGCCAGTGTCACTACTGTGTCATTATATAGTGCTGGGTGTTATTATACTGATGCAGATACCACTGATCCTATAACCAACCATTGTCTGGCTATACCCATGAGCCAGTGTCACTACTGTGTCATTATATAGTGCTGGGTGTTATTATACTGATGTAGATACCACTGATCCTATAACCAGCCCTCCTCTGGCTATACCCATGAACCAGTGTCACTACTGTGTCTTTGTATAGTGCTTGGTGTTATTATACTGATGCAGATACCACTGATCCTATAACCAGCCCTCCTCTGGCTATACCCATGAACCAGTGTCACTACTGTGTCTTTGTATAGTGCTTGGTGTTATTATACTGATGCAGATACCACTGATCCTATAACCAGCCCTCCTCTAGCTATACCCAGGAGCCAGTGTCACTACTGTGTCATTATATATTGCTGGGTGTTTTAGTGATGCAGATACCACTGATCCTATAACCAGCCCTGGTCTGGCTATATGCATGTGCCAGTGTCATAGAGCTGGGTGTTATTATACAGATGCAGATACACATCCAGTATTTCACTCAGGCTTTATTTATTCCATAACTTATCACACAATATTGCTAGCAGTCTCTTGACAAGCCACTAGCTTTATTCACACTACATATTTTTTTTTATTCATATTATTTAATCAGAAAGAAAATATATACTAAGGTTGTGGCGGACTCTGCAAGGGCTAGTCACGGAGACCAGTGTCCGTGTACGGACACCTTGCCTATCCCTGGTTATAATGCAGTGAATAATTTATCATTGCACACAGAGTCCCTATCAAGAAGTAAAGATAAAACAAATCACATGGTTATAACCATATACTGTAGTATAAACACTTCAATTCCTATAGGTGATATCTATACACACAAAATCTTCCCTCTCTGGCATCCCTCCCTCATTTATCAGTAATTTCCTATAGTCCTAATCGCCTAAATAACTCTTATTACCTTATAAACCTTGCTATGCAGCAGAAGAATTAAGAAACAAAGGTTGCTCCATTAGTGTAAAGAAAAGTATATAACAAAGTAACAATGTTGCCTATACAATTTGACAAATGTTGCTAAATTCACAGAAAAGTATCAAACCAAGTGATAACGGTTTTTGCAAGTTTGTTGTTGTGGTACGTCTCTTGGGAATGTCCCTTATTTTTCTTAAAGGGACACTGAACCCACATTTTATCTTTCGTGATTCAGATAGAGCATGACATTTTAAGCAACTTTCTAATTTACTCCTATTATCACATTTTCTTCATTCTCTTGGTATCTTTTTTTTGAAATGCAAGAATATAAGTTTAAATGCCGGCCCATTTTTGGTGAACAACCTGGGTTTTTCAAAAAAGATAGCAAGAGAACAAAGAAAAAATAATAATAGGAGTCCCTTTAAACCGTCGGTATGTAAAGTTCATCAGCAGGAAATTATCCTCAGACCGACCTAATAATGGTAGCCCTTTAGAATAGATATAGGCACTATTATTACGGTGGCTTAAAATGACTTCTATAGTGTCTTAGTCTTATATGTATATCAGTCTCTCAGACTTCACATATTCAAACAGTAGAAATACGTTCCACATACCTCCACTGCTGATCTAAGTGCAAAAAAGTGATTAAGAGCAGAAATAAGGATCGGTCCCAGTAGGTGAGTGAACCCTTTGGTGTCTTCCTCGAGTGGTGTCCTTGTTCTCCAGTCGGCATTCCTTCGACGGGGTGGGCGTTTAACCCTCCTCTTGGGTTCCGGGATCACCTGCTGCATCAGAGTGTGAGTCACTTGTAGTGGGTCGCAGGTCGGTTGCGTTAAGCGTCTTGGATGTTCGTCCGTGCCACTGGTAATGGTTGTTAGGTTTAGCGTAATTGCGGTGTTCCCAACCGCTCATATAAACAATCAATCAGGGAAGATGCTAAAACCAGCTGCTTGCTCAGTAAGTAGCCGTGCCAATCATTGAAAAAAGGTTACAAACAGTAACGCCTGGATGCCAATAAAATACTAACTGAGCAAGCAGCTGGTTTTAGCGTCTTTCTTGATTGATTGTTTATGCAGCAGAAGACATATTCCTCTATAACTCTAATACACTGGTTTTCAAACCTGTCCTCAGCCCTCCCTAACAGGCCAGATTTTGAGGATATATTTACTGAAGCACATGAGAAATAATCAGCTGATTAGTAAACATGGTTATTTACCTGCCCTCACCCAAGGTAATCCTGAAAACCTGGCCTGTTGGGAAGGCCTGAGGACAGGTTTAAAAAAACAGTAGTGTAATACAATGCACCAAATCCATCACCTGACGCAGCTGGGTGCCTCCCTTTTATCAGTTTCTAGCCAATGCCGCTAGAAATGCCGGGAACGTCTTATATAGTTTGCATGGGACCTTGTGCAACCTTATGACTATTTTATAGTAAATCTTATAGAAGGTAACCCATAGGGCTGAGTTAGACTAGTTGACTAATTGATTAGTCGATCGGTCTCTCATTGTTCGACTAGTACGGCAATAGTCAATTCCTGATATATTAAATTTTGCTATATTTTGATAGTAAAAAACAGTCTGTAGCCAGCCTACCAACCCTTAGCCTTAGCCTAAGCCTACTACCGATTACGGATTGTCTCACTTGGCGGCAGTTATGATGACGTGTTATTTTGTATTCGTAGTAGACCAAACAAATTTTGCAAAAAATGGCTAGGAAATATTTTTAAAAACTACTTGTAACGGCTAAGTGCGACATTTGTGGCGTGCAATTGCAGTACAATAAATCCACAACTTCCATGTTAAGCCACCTAAAAAACAAACACCCGTCTGCATTGGTAGCGACAGAGAAAGAAAAAGGACAGCAACAAACCTCCATTGCAGCTTTTACAGTAAGACAATGTGACCCTGTGCGTGCTGAAACAACGTCGACTCGAGCTAATATGAGTTGATGTTTTTGTTAAATAAAAACTTGCATGGACGCGCTTTGCAGATTTTGTTTTTTGTTCACATATTGGGGTTGTTGTGTTGACTAGGTTTTAAAAATAAATTAAAAAAAGAACATTTTCCAATTACATTAAACATATTTTGCATTTAATACTTTATGGCAAGAGGGGGTGCTTTTGACTAGTCGATTGCAAAAATATTAGTCATGCACACCCCTAGTAACCCAGTGTATTGCAGGTCTAGTGTGCAGGAGCCAGGGAGGTTCTATCCCATGGTTCAGCTGTGCACAGACACCTACTTCCTGTTACTTTCAATATTAAAGGAAAGGGATATAAAGTGCTAAAAAAATAATGCTGTAATATGTTGGAATATTTTATTATGGCACTATTGCTTGCATATATAGCCAAATGTTTAAACATATAGCTAAAGTCTGCGGTTTAGCAGCAATGCACTACTGGGAGCTAGCTGAACACACATGGCGAGGCAATGACAAGAGGCTTATGTGTGCAGCCACCAATCATCAGCTTGCTCCCAGAAGTGCACTGCTGAGCCTACCTAGGTAAGGATACAAAGAGAACAAAGTACATTTGACAAAGTAAATTGAAATTGTATGCTCTGAGCCATGAAAGTCTAATGAAAACATGTCATGCCTCCCATACTCTTTTATATGTGTCATAGAAATGTCTAATAATATCCCTTTATTTGTCAGCCCCCAGTGTTTGAGGACTGATGAGACATAATTCTGAATATCTATGACAATCCCACTTCTTATTTCACGTCCTTACTGTGTTTTCTTTGGGGACTCCGTTTCTGCTCCCTAATTAGTCATTCGGATTATGTAAATTCATTGTATTTTTGCTACTGTCAACTCCCGACTCCCTGCTCTGTAAATGTGCTTTGCATTTTCTCCAGATTCTCAGACTAATTGTTTTACAGCGAGGAAGCGCTAATCTTTTTTTTTTCATAATACGATTATAAGTGCTCTTACGCTTTCTATCCTTTTCCCATGATAACTGCAAAAAACGCATTCAGTTTGTCTTCTTTTTTATTTTTCTGATGGGTGGATTTATTGTTAACTTGCTAAGTAGTGGTGTCTGTTATTGTCATGAGCATTGAAAAAGTGTTATTGCATTTTGTCAAAGATGAATGACATCCGACAACAGTCCGTGCAACAGTCAGTTTGGCAGTCAGTGGGTAAAAGAAACTTCAACATTTAAAGGGACAGTCTAGTCCAAAACAAACTTTCATGATTCAGACAGGGCATGTCATTTTAAACAATTTTCCAATTTCTTTTTTCACCAATTTTGCTTTGTTCTCTTGGTATTCTTAGTTAAAAGCTAAACCTAGGAGGTTCATATGCTAATTTCTAAGCCCTTGAAGGCCGCTTCTTTTCTCAGGGCATTTTGACATTTTTTTCACCACTTGGGGGTGTTAGTTCATGTGTTTCATATACAATATCCCACAAAAGTGAGTACACCCCTCACAATTTTGTAAATATTTTATTATATCTTTTCATGTGACAACACTGAAGAAATGACACTTTGCTACAACGTAAAGTAGTGAGTGTACAGCCTGTATAACAATGTAAATTTGCTGTCCCCTCAAAATAACTCAAAACACAGCCATTAATGTCTAAACCGTTAGCAACAAAAGTGAGTACACCCCTAAATGGCAATGTCCAAATTGGGCCCAATTAGCCATTTATCTATCTTTTTAAAAAAACAATTCTGGTGTAGACTGTCCCTTTAAAGGAATGATCATAAAACTCAATGCAGCATTTACACATCAGAAATAGGTTTTGCCTGAAAAAAGATAAAGGTTTATTCACAGCAGAAACATGGGGTTAAAGGGATAGTAAACCCCAAAATTGTATTTCATGATTCAGATAGAGCATACAATTTTAAACAACTTTTCAATTTACTTCTATTATAACATTTTCTTCATTCTCTTGTTATCCATTGCTGAAGGGAAAGCATTGCACTACTGGCAGCAAGCTGAAAATATCTATTTAGCCAATCACAAGAGACAAATGTGTGCAGGCACCAATTAGCAGCAGCTCCCACTAGTGTATGATATGTGCATATTCATTTTTTAAACAAGGGATACTAAGAGAACGAAGCACATTTGAAAATAGAAGTGAATTCAAAAGTGTCTTAAAATGACCTGCTCTATCTGAATCATGCAAGTTTAATTTTGACTTTACTATCCCTTTTTAAAAGGAATGGAATACATTATGACATGGCCTTTTAGATAAAGCAAGGACAAAAAAAATGTCTATCTTTTCAAAGGGACTATGTACTCAAGCTGATAAAAGTTCAATGTACTCACAGCCGCTGCAGGAATGACCTTTCAAATGGCCTGGACTCTATCTCTCCCAACCTGCCCAAGAGGTTGATTTCTGCTGTTGCCTCTTGCTTACATAGGTTTTGTACAGCCAATACTGCACTATATTTGTAAATACTTTATTATACTCCGCCAGGTAAAATGGATCATTGAAGGAAAATTTTACAGCACACAGCCCTTTAACTCTTAACAGACGAGACGAGGCAGTTACAATAATGCTCTTTAGCATAATAGACATGTGTATAGTTTTCTGCCCCTTGAATGTTTTCAGACTTTTTTGGTGAGCTTCAAGCTTGTCTGATCTACCTATTTATTTTTATTGTATGGGAACAATTCCCTTTAAGATGTCAGACATGTTTTACATCAAAAAGTAACAGTAATTATTTAGATCAGCAACTTCCGACACAAAAACTCTACTTGTTGTGTCCCAAACATACAGTTGTTTGATCTACCCCAGCATGAAAGTTTGTCCAAAGCGTTCCTTCGCGTTACAGCTGCCATGTGCGCCTTAATAACTTTACCAGTTAGTGTGAGTAACGCAGGAGTTTCATGCACGTCAGGGTGAGAAATCTTGTTTACTTTAAAAACAAATAATATATCTACGGTTCTGTAGCAGACAGCTTATAAGCATACATGAGTTTATCTGTGCCTGATCATACTCGCATAACGGTCTGTCTTTTGTTTATAACTTTACAAATTCATATATACAATAGTTTAAAGGGACAGTCTACTACAGAATTTTGATTGTTTAAAAAGATAGATAATCCCTTTATTACCCATTCCCCAGTGTTGCATAACCAACACCGTTATATTAATATACTTTGTACCTCTGTGATTACCTTGCATTTAGGCCTCTGCAGACTGCCCCCTTATCTCAGTTCTTTTGACAGACTTGCATTTTAGCCAATCAGAGTCCTATGTAACTCCACAGGAGTGAGCACAATGTTATCTATGGACACACATGGATTAGCGCTGTCTGTGCAAAACTGTCAAAATGCACTGAGATAAGAGTAGGGCTTCGAAATAAGCATATGAGCCTACCTAGGTTAAGCTTTCAATTAAGAATACCAAAAAAACAAAGCATATTTGATGATAAAAGTAAATTGGAAAGTTGTTTAAAAAGTACAATGCCCTATCTGAATCATGAAGGACTAGACTGTTCCTTAAAGAGCAAAATGCTTTAACTTTTTCCTATAGAGAGATATTTATTTTGATTCCAAACCTTACAGACTCTAATATGATCTGTCATTGACTGATGTTTATAAACTTAGTAGTTTTCTGACATGAGGAGGGGGTGCCTGGCAGTAGGGAAGGCACTCTAAAGTATTTTATTGAAGTATTGCATATAAGCTGGCAAATGCTGACACAATTTTGTATCTTAAATTGCATCTCTAAATACCCACAGATAATTTATTGTATTTTCAGGATGCTTGGAATAAAGAATCAAGTTATTATTTAGCTTTATCTCCAACCTGCATCCATTACACAGACAATTATTAGCTGTTTGTTTTTTTGTCTTTAAGTGTTGTTAAAGTAAATGTATTTCTTTGTTGCTGGCACTATAAAATGCATTAGCACACCTTTTTAAATGGCTGACAAACTCAGGCACACTTACACTGACAAAGTCGCCACTGGCACCCTTACACTTGTGTTTGTCAAGCTCTGATCTAACTAATTAGAACATTTTTATTAGTTACAAATTTGCCTTAACATAATAATCAAAGGGACATTATACACTCATTTTTTTATTTGCATAAAATGTTTTGTAGATGATCTATTTATATAGCCCATAAAGTTTTTGTTTTTTAGATGTGTAGTTTTGCTTATTTTAAAATAACATTGCTCTGATTTTTAGACTTCTAACCAATCCCCAAAGTTTTATGAGAATACTGACGTATACCTACTCCAGCTTGCTGCTGTTTGTATAAAGGGTCTTTTCATTTGCAAAAGAAGGGGGAGGGGAGCGTCTTATTTCCCACTTGCAGTGAGCTTTCCAGCTACCTTTTCAACAGAGCTAAACGGAGCGCTTCTAACTAAGTTTTTAAACCGTTTTATACAGGATTTTTATATCAGTATCTGTGCATCTTATTCTTTATAGTAGTGTCTATTACATGCAGTTATATGAAAATGAGTGTATACTGTCCCTTTAAGTCTTTATTTAATTTTATTGTTTTTCAATATTCAAACGCCACGCACCCTGCCAGTCCAGTCTTGAGTCTGTGGACATCAAAGCTAGTCATAGTCATTATGTTAGTATAAAGTAAAATGTTTTGCAGTCATCTACTAAACCAGTTAGGGAAATATATGTAGCAGGGTTTGGCTGTAGAAGGTGATTGAATAAAATCACTATCTTTATCTTATTTATTATTTCCCTTAATACTATTTTTATGTGATCAGTTGTGGTGCTAATGCATTTACAAACTTGCATTTTATCCAATTAATGCTGACTCATGAGTAACTCCACAGGAGTAAGCACAATGAAATCTATATGACATATACTGTATATGATAAGAGACAGCCTGCAGAGGTTTAAAAACAGGTAGAGATTTAGTGGTTTAGAGGTTATAAAGTACAGGTATATTAATATAATCATAATATAATCATATATGGGGAATGGGTAGTAAAGGTGTTATCTGTCTTTTTAAAAATAAAAAAAAATAAAAAATCAATTAGACTGTCTATTTAAAGGGACACTCAAGTCAAAACGAAACTTTCATGATTCAGACAGGTCATGCAATTTTAAACAACTTTCCAATTTACTTCCATTAACAAAATGTCCAGTCTGAGCAGGTGCAAGAAGTCACAGAATATGTGAATAATTATTTTGTGATTGGCTGATGGATGTCACATGATACAGGGGGAGTGGAAATGGTCATAACTTTCAAATTTGTCAGAAGAAAAATCTGCTCATTTGAAGTTCAGACTAAGTGCTAGTGCATTGTCTTGTTATCATGCATTTGTTGTTTATGCAAATCTACTGTATTTACTGGTCCTTTAATGGTACAATGGCCTGTAATTACACAACATAGCAGGTGGAGATACCATGTTTTTCAATAGCCAATCTCCTCCCACCACTTGACTTGTTTGGGTAGACCATTCATACTTGTTACTGTAGTAAATATTGATAGCCACTTTCATTTTGTTAACAAAACTTGCATTGTTTTGAAGTTCTTTATATTATCACCTCTGCTGAAGGTAATGACAGTTATGTAAGATGGTTAAACACTGAACCCAATTTTTTTCTTTCGTGATTCAGATTTCTTCGTTCTCTTGCTATCTTTATTTGAAAAAAAGGCATCTAAGCATTTTTTTGGGTTCAGACTCTGGGCAGCACTTTTTTTTTGGTGGATGAATCTATCCACCAATCAGCATGAACAGCCCAGGTTGTTTATCAAAAATGGGCCGACATTTAAACTTACATTCTTGCATTTCAAATAAAGATACCAAGAGAATGAAGAAAAATTGATAATAGGAGTAAATTAGAAAGTTGCTTAAAATTACATGCTCAATCTGAATCATAAAAGAAAAAAAGTGGGTTCAGTGTCCCTTTAAAAGGGACATTCCGGTCAAAATATAAAAGCACATATTTTAATAACATTTTTCTCTGAATGTGCATGTGAAGCATAGTTAGATATTTTCACTGCACTCACATTTAAAAAAATGCAGCTGCTCAGATCATCAGTGGGGCTTGTATCATGTCAGCAATTAACAAATTGAGTCATTACCAGATGGTACAAGCACCTTAGGCTCTCCGAACAAGTGTTGTGTTTAAAATGCTAGTGCACGGTGCATACTTAAATACACTTTTGAAACAGCTATAGCTTTTATTAGAAGCCTTTTCTTCTGTTATGTGTGATCAGTCCACGGGTCATCATTACTTCTGGGATATTATCTGCTCCCCTACAGGAAGTGCAAGAGGATTCACCCAGCAGAGTTGCTATATAGCTCCTCCCCTCTACGTCACCCCCAGTCATTCTCTTGCACCCAAAGACTAGATAGGAGGTGTGAGAGGACTATGGTGATTATACTTAGTTTTTATAACTTCAATCAAAAGTTTGTTATTTTACAATAGCACCGGAGCGTGTTATTACTTCTCTGGCAGAGTTTGAAGAAGAATCTACCAGAGTTTTTCTTATGATTTTAACCGGAGTAGTTAAGATCATATTGCTGTTTCTCGGCCATCTGAGGGAGGTAAAAGCTTCAGATCAGGGGACAGCGGGCAGTTGAATCTGCATTGAGGTATGTAGCAGTTTTTATTTTCTGAATGGAATTGATGAGAAAATCCTGCTATACCGTTATATGACATGTATGTATACTCTACACTTCAGTATTCTGGGGATGGTATTTCACCGGAATTACCCTGTAAAAATACATTAAACTTTTTAATAGGTTTTTAATTCATGTTAAACGTTTTTGCTGGAATGTAGAATCGTTTGCATTTCTGAGGTACTGAGTGAATAAATATTTGGGCATTATTTTTCCACTTGGCAGTTTGCTTGTTTTGTTTATGACAGTTTCGTTTCTCTCTCACTGCTGTGTGTGAGGGGGAGGGGCCGTTTTTGGCGCTCTTTGCTACGCATCAAAAAATTTCCAGTCAGTTACACTTATATTTTCTGCATGATCCGGTTCATCTCTAACAGAACTCAGGGGTCTTCAAACTTCTTTGAAGGGAAGTAGATTCTCTCAGCAGAGCTGTGAGATTTATATAGTGACTGTGTTTTTAAAACGTTGCTCTGTGATTTTTATGTTTAAAATTTATTTAGTGTTGCTTTACTAATGGGAACAAACCTTTGCTAACAAGTTATGTTGTTTTTAAAGAGTGATGCTATAACTGTTTTTCAGTTCATTATTTCAACTGTCATTTAATCGTTTAGTGCTTCTTTGAGGCACAGTACGTTTTTGTTAAATAAGATTGTAACCAAGTTGCATGTTTATTGCTAGTGTGTTAAACATGTCTGATTCAGAGGAAGATACCTGTGTCATTTGTTCCAATGCCAAGGTGGAGCCCAATAGAAATTTATGTACTAACTGTATTGATGCTACTTTAAATAAAAGCCAATCTGTACAAATTGAACAAATTTCACCAAACAGCGAGGGGAGAGTTATGCCGTCTAACTCGCCTCACGTGTCAGTACCTGCGTCTCCCGCCCGGGAGGTGCGTGATATTATGGCGCCTAGTACATCTGGGCAGCCATTACAGATAACATTACAAGATATGGCTACTGTTATGACTGAAGTTTTGGCTAAGTTACCAGAACTAAGAGGCAAGCGTGATCACTCTGGGGTGAGAACAGAGTGCGCTGATAATTCTAGGGCCATGTCTGATACTGCGTCACAGCTTGCAGAGCATGAGGACGGAGAGCTTCATTCTGTAGGTGACGGTTCTGATCCAAGCAGATTGGATTCAGATATTTCAAATTTTAAATTTAAATTGGAAAACCTCCGTGTATTACTAGGGGAGGTCTTAGCGGCTCTTAACGATTGTAACACTGTTGCAATACCAGAGAAAATGTGTAGGTTGGATAAATACTTTGCGGTACCGGCGAGTACTGACGTTTTTCCTATACCTAAGAGATTAACTGAAATTGTTACTAAGGAGTGGGATAGACCCGGTGTGCCGTTCTCACCCCCTCCAATATTTAGAAAGATGTTTCCAATAGACGCCACCACACGGGACTTATGGCAAACGGTCCCTAAGGTGGAGGGAGCAGTTTCTACTTTAGCTAAGCGCACCACTATCCCGGTGGAGGATAGCTGTGCTTTTTCAGATCCTATGGATAAAAAATTAGAGGGTTACCTTAAGAAAATGTTTGTTCAACAAGGTTTGATATTGCAACCCCTTGCATGCATCGCGCCGATTACGGCTGCGGCAGCATTTTGGATTGAGTCTCTGGAAGAGAACCTTAGTTCCGCTACGCTGGACGACATTACGGACAGGCTTAGAGTCCTTAAACTAGCTAATTCATTCGTTTCGGAGGCCGTAGTACATTTAACCAAACTTACGGCTAAGAATTCAGGATTCGCCATTCAGGCACGTAGGGCGCTGTGGCTAAAATCCTGGTCGGCTGATGTAACTTCTAAGTCCAAATTACTTAATATACCTTTCAAGGGGCAAACTTTATTTGGGCCCGGTTTGAAAGAAATTATCGCTGACATTACAGGAGGTAAGGGCCACGCTCTACCTCAAGACAAAGCCAAAGCTAAGGCTAGACAGTCTAATTTTCGTCCCTTTCAGAATTTCAAAGCAGGTGCAGCATCAACTTCCACTACACCAAAACAGGAAGGAGCTGTTGCTCGTTACAGACAAGGCTGGAAACCTAACCAGTCCTGGAATAAGGGCAAGCAGGCCAGAAAACCTGCTGCTGCCCCTAAGACAGCATGAACCGAGGGCCCCCGATCCGGGACCGGATCTAGTGGGGGGCAGACTCTCTCTCTTCGCCCAGGCTTGGGCAAGAGATGTCCAGGATCCCTGGGCGCTAGAGATCATATCTCAGGGATACCTTCTAGACTTCAAATTATCTCCCCCACGAGGGAGATTTCATCTGTCAAGGTTGTCAACAAACCAAATAAAGAAAGACGCGTTTCTACGCTGTGTACAAGATCTATTATTAATGGGAGTGATCCATCCGGTTCCGCGGTCGGAACAAGGACAAGGGTTTTACTCAAACCTGTTTGTGGTTCCCAAAAAAGAGGGAACTTTCAGGCCAATCTTGGATTTAAAGATCCTAAACAAATTCCTACGAGTTCCATCGTTCAAAATGGAAACTATTCGGACAATCTTACCCATGATCCAAAAGGGTCAGTTCATGACCACAGTGGATTTAAAGGATGCTTACCTTCACATACCGATTCACAAAGATCATTACCGGTATCTAAGGTTTGCCTTCTTAGACAGGCATTACCAGTTTGTAGCTCTTCCATTCGGATTGGCTACGGCTCCAAGAATCTTCACAAAGGTTCTGGGTGCCCTTCTGGCGGTTCTGAGACCGCGAGGAATTTCGGTAGCTCCGTACCTAGACGACATTCTGATACAAGCTTCAAGCTTTCAAACTGCCAAGTCTCATACAGAGTTAGTTCTGGCATTTCTAAGGTCGCATGGATGGAAAGTGAACGAAAAGAAGAGTTCTCTCTTGCCTCTCACAAGGGTTCCATTCTTGGGGACTCTTATAGATTCCGTAGAAATGAAGATTTATCTGACAGAAGACAGATTAACAAAGCTTCTAAATGCATGCCGTGTCCTTCATTCCATTCAACTCCCGTCAGTAGCTCAATGCATGGAGGTGATCGGCTTAATGGTAGCAGCAATGGACATAGTTCCCTTTGCACGCCTACATCTCAGACCGCTGCAATTGTGCATGCTGAGTCAGTGGAATGGGGATTACTCAGATTTGTCCCCCACTCTGAATCTGGATCAAGAGACCAGAAACTCTCTTCTATGGTGGCTTTCTCGGCCACATCTGTCCAGGGGGATGCCTTTCAGCAGGCCGGACTGGACAATTGTAACAACAGACGCCAGCCTTCTAGGTTGGGGCGCTGTCTGGAATTCTCTGAAGGCTCAGGGACAATGGAGTCAGGAGGAAAGTCTCCTGCCAATAAACATTCTGGAATTGAGAGCAGTTCTCAATGCCCTTCTAGCTTGGCCCCAGTTAAAGACTCGGGGGTTCATCAGGTTTCAGTCGGACAACATCACGACTGTAGCTTACATCAACCATCAGGGAGGGACAAGAAGCTCCCTAGCAATGATAGAAGTATCAAAGATAATTCGCTGGGCAGAGTCTCACTCTTGCCACCTGTCAGCAATCCACATCCCGGGAGTGGAGAACTGGGAGGCGGATTTCTTGAGTCGCCGGACTCTTCATCCGGGGGAGTGGGAACTTCATCCGGAGGTCTTTGCCCAAATACTTCGACGTTGGGGCAAACCAGAGATAGATCTCATGGCGTCTCGCCAGAACGCCAAACTTCCTCGCTACGGATCCAGATCCAGGGATCCGGGAGCGGTTCTGATAGATGCTTTGACAGCACCTTGGAACTTCAGGATGGCTTATGTGTTTCCACCCTTCCCGCTGCTTCCTCGATTGATTGCCAAAATCAAACAGGAGAGAGCATCAGTGATTCTAATAGCGCCTGCATGGCCGCGCAGGACTTGGTATGCAGATCTAGTGGACATGTCATCCTGTCCGCCGTGGTCTCTACCTCTAAGACAGGACCTTCTGATTCAGGGTCCATTCAAACATCAAAGTCTAACTTCTCTGAAGCTGACTGCTTGGAAATTGAACGCTTGATTTTATCAAAACGTGGGTTTTCTGAGTCGGTTATTGATACCCTGATACAGGCTAGGAAGCCTGTTACCAGAAAGATTTACCATAAAATATGGCGTAAATACCTATACTGGTGTGAATCCAAAGATTACTCCTGGAGTAAGGTTAGGATTCCTAGGATATTGTCTTTTCTACAAGAAGGTTTAGAAAAGGGTTTATCGGCTAGCTCATTAAAGGGACAGATTTCAGCTCTGTCCATCTTGTTACACAGGCGTCTGTCAGAAAATTCAGACATCCAGGCCTTTTGTCAGGCTTTAGCTAGGATCAAGCCTGTGTTTAAAACTGTTGCTCCGCCATGGAGTTTAAACTTAGTTCTTAACGTTTTACAGGGTGTTCCGTTTGAACCCCTTCATTCCATTGATATAAGATTGTTATCTTGGAAAGTTCTATTTTTAATGGCTATTTCCTCGGCTCGAAGAGTCTCTGAGTTATCAGCCCTACATTGTGATTCTCCTTATCTGATCTTTCACTCAGACAAGGTAGTTCTGCGTACTAAACCTGGGTTCTTACCTAAGGTTGTCTCTAACAGGAATATCAATCAAGAGATTGTTGTTCCCTCCTTGTGTCCAAATCCTTCTTCAAAGAAGGAACGTCTTCTACACAATCTGGATGTAGTTCGTGCCCTCAAGTTCTACTTGCAGGCAACTAAAGATTTTCGCCAAACTTCTTCCCTGTTTGTCGTTTATTCTGGACAGAGGAGAGGTCAAAAAGCTTCTGCTACCTCTCTCTCTTTTTGGCTTCGTAGCATAATACGTTTAGCCTATGAGACTGCTGGACAGCAGCCTCCTGAAAGAATTACAGCTCACTCCACTAGAGCTGTGGCTTCCACTTGGGCCTTTAAGAATGAGGCCTCTGTTGAACAGATTTGCAAGGCTGCAACTTGGTCTTCGCTTCATACTTTTTCCAAATTTTACAAATTTGACACTTTTGCTTCTTCGGAGGCTATTTTTGGGAGAAAGGTTCTTCAGGCAGTGGTTCCTTCTGTATAATGAGCCTGCCTATCCCTCCCGTCATCCGTGTACTTTTGCTTTGGTATTGGTATCCCAGAAGTAATGATGACCCGTGGACTGATCACACATAACAGAAGAAAACATAATTTATGCTTACCTGATAAATTCCTTTCTTCTGTTGTGTGATCAGTCCACGGCCCGCCCTGTTTTTTAAGGCAGGTACATATTTTTTAAATTATAATTCAGTCACCACTACACCCTTGGCTTCTCCTTTCTCGTTGGTCTTTGGTCGAATGACTGGAGGTGACGTAGAGGGGAGGAGCTATATAGCAACTCTGCTGGGTGAATCCTCTTGCACTTCCTGTAGGGGAGCAGATAATATCCCAGAAGTAATGATGACCCGTGGACTGATCACACAACAGAAGAAAGGAATTTATCAGGTAAGCATAAATTATGTTTTTGCTAATGCATGTATATTACAAAATTGCTTCTGTTCAATACCGAAATGCACCCATGTGGTTTCCAATTTTGGCTGGAATATCCCTTTAAGCTTGTGAAGGGTGCACTTCCAATCCTCAGTATTGTAGAAACCCACAATTCTCAGAGTAAAATGACAGAAAAAGTCAGCAAAATAAACAAAGTAATTACATGGCAACACATTTTCTTTTTTTAGCAAAATACTCCTAATTCAACTTTTTATTCTACAATCTCAGTGTTTCATATGTTTGAGATAAGGCCAAACTGACCGATAGGCAAGGTGCCATTTTACAAACATTTCTGCTGTACCACACGCTAGGAACCTAAGTGAGACGCCAAAATCAAAACAATATATTGGCGCAATGTGGAAAAGGCAATCTAATATAAAAACTGCTATTAATACGTTAGTTCACACAATATAATGTCCTTGAATATAGACACAACAAAATATACCGTGGATAAAGTCTATGCCGTTTCTCATTAAATGGTTAACCTTGTCACTGTCCATCTGAAGCTTGTAGTCTTTCACTTATTAGTATGTCAAACACTGTATTGGGTAGTGCTGCTGTTTGTGCAATCAGAGCTTTATTCTCTTCAATATGCTCTAAATCTAAAACAACATAAAAACAAAGCGCACCCCCAAATCACAGTAAAAGTATTTATTACACTAAATCCCTGCTTCCATATGCACTTACTTACAATACAGAGGGTGTATGCTCATCAAAACCACTTAGAAGCCTACAGTAGTTCCTCTGGTCCTCTTTGAAAAGGTATCCAAAATGGAGAGAAGTCCTTTCCTGGGTATACATCCCAACAGGTACTCGTGTTTTCTACTCTTGGTGTGAGGGGTAACTTAAAGCGACAGTATACACCAATTTTCATATAACTGCATGTAAAAGACACTGCTATAAAGAAGAATATGCACAGATACTGATCTCCCAGTTTAGCTCTGTTGATGTTAGGCTGGGACATCTACTGAAATGGGCTGAGAAATCAAGAAGAGCAGACCCCCCGCATATTAAAAGGCCCATTAGACAAACAGGAGTAGCAGAAAACTGTAGACATCTGTATACATCTAAAACTTTGGGGCTTGGTTAAGAGTTTGAAAATCAGCACAATGTTATTTTAAAAATAATTAAACTATTCATTGTTCCAAAAACATGCCCCCCCCCCCTCAGATGGGCTATATAAATGGATCATCTACAAAAGGGTTATGCAAAGAAAAATCTAGTGTACAATGTCTCTAACCAGGTAATTACCAGTGCTTTAGAATACATTCTCTGTATTCCTAATAAGTGCACATTAGATTTAAGGAACATTAATGAACATTTTCAGATGTGTGGCACCTGGCATTAGTCAGACGCTGGCATCCGTTGTACGTGTTTGATGTATGGTATCTGCACTGGCTTGCTTGCTTGAAGGCTAAGCCAGACTATTCTATTGCAGAGGAATTACTGTTGCTACAGCAGAACAAATTCTTCCATAGACAAAAACATTTGGTCACATGTCTGAGGCTGCTACTTTTATTTCCATGTCACTATCTGAGCATTATTTCAGGTTAATTGTCCCAGCCCATTATATATTGTGCTTAATTTGTCACTATCTCCACTTAAGAACATATTATGTAAGAATAGACTGTGAGGAGTGTATTTGCTGGTGCTTGGAGAAACTGTTCATGTAGTAAGATCAGAAGTATGATCTCATCTCTCAGTGGTGGACGGCCGCTGTCTTTGTCTCCCTGCCCCCCTCCTCCTATCTCTCCCCTGCTGCACTTCATACAGGTTGCATCCTTAGACTCCCTCTTCGAGGTCACATTCCTTTTAAATGAAACTTCAAAAATAGGGGAAAATGGAACCACAGAAATTACAGAAACAGAGTTCAATAACTTTTTTTTCACTCTTTGTTATTTTATGCTCATTCTTGCTTAACCTCTTAGTTGCCAGAGGTGACTTAAAAAATAAGGTTCCCCGATGTATAAATCTATACTGATTTATAGTGAAATACGCTTTGATCACTTTAATAGCCATTGGATAGGATAGTGCGGGGGGGGGGGGGGAGGGGGTTGACAAATTTAGGAGCCATAAAAACAAGTTAAAGAAACATACATTTTAAATAAACTGCAATATATCAAATGCCAGCTAGGAAGCACAAGCGCTACAATTTTATTTCTGGTTTTTAACATTTTGTATTGCTCTTTCTATATCTGTATTGCAAACGCTCTGTCTGGCTCCTAATCATGTAAATGGCTTCTATTGAAACTGATTTGTCAATTCACTGTCTGGATTTCTTGCAAAAATAATAGATTTATTTATCACGTTTACAGTGTTCTACATTGAAAATGTTGCCAGCCGTGTGCCATTATAAAGTAGCCGTGTGGCATTATAAAGTAGCCGTGTGGCATTATAAAGTAGCCGTGTGACATTATAAAGTAGCCGGGTGACATTATAAAGTAGCCGGGTGACATTATAAAGTAACTGGGTGACATTATAAAGTAGCCGGGTGACATTATAAAGTAGCCGGGTGACATTATAAAGTAGCCGGGTGGCATTATAAAGTAGCTGGGTGGCATTATAAAGTAGCTGTGTGGCATTATAAAGTAGCTGTGTGGCATTATAAAGTAGCTGGGTGACATTATAAAGTAACCGGGTGACATTATAAAGTAACCGGGTGGCATTATAAAGTAGCTGGGTGGCATTATAAAGTAACTGGGTGACATTATAAAGTAGCATGGTAGCATGGTGGCATTGTAAAGTAGCTGGGTGACATTATAAAGTAGCTGGGTGGCATTATAAAGTAGCTGGGTGACATTATAAAGTAGCTGGGTGGCATTATAAAGTAGCTGGGTGGCATTATAAAGTAGCTGGGTGGCATTATAAAGTAGCTGGGTGACATTATAAAGTAGCATGGTGGCATTGTAAAGTAGCATGGTGGCATTGTAAAGTAGCATGGTGGCATTATAAAGTAACTGGGTGGCATTATAAAGTAGGGTGGCATTGTAAAATAACTGGGTGACATAAAATAACTGGGTGACATTATAAAGTAGCTGGGTGGGGGCAGTGTAATATTTTCTAATATTATATAATTTTCTGCTATCCAAAGCATAAATTAATTGCATAATTTAACATAAATGTTTTTAATGATAATTTGTGCAATAAACATTGACTTTTTTTGTATGGCGGTCAGTAAAATCAGCCGGGTGGTGCACCCATTAAAAATGTCCTGGGTTTTAGAACAAATCTGTTATTTTTGCAAGAAATCCAGATAGTATGAAGTTAACATAGGATTGCAATACCTATATTGTACTTTTTAAAAAAATTAAAATGCCAGTTTCTGAGAGTTGGCTTTCTTCACCTGTAGGCTTGTCTTTTGATATGCTACATTAAGAGGGTATTACAAATGAATCCATACACATACATGCCTTGCATACTAAAAGGGATATTAAACACTAAATACATTTCATGCTCCTCGGTCTAATCATGGGCACCACCATTTTTGAACCTAAGTTACACTGCAGATAACTGACGGCGAGTTGCTGCAAACTCATCATCAGCATTGGAACTAGTGAAATGTTTATTTGTACCCTTAGCTGCATTTAAATGTCCCGCTATAAGAGGTATCACTTTTTATTGCGCTAATGTTTATCTGTACCCTTAGCTGCATTTAAATGTCCCGCTATAAGAGGTATCACTTTTTATTACGCTAATGTTTATCTATACCCTTAGCTGCATTTAAATGGCCCGCTATTAGAGGTATCACTTTTTATTGGGGAAATCAGTGAGAAGAAAGCCAAGATATAAAATCTGACTTTAGTAACCAACCAGTCCTGGGGGGGGGGGGGGCATTTACTCTGGGCTGCACAATACCTCCTTGGTTCAGTGGTTCAGTCACAAACACTTTGGGAAAGTGATGCAGGGGCTGCAGAACAAATATCTGCAGGGGAAGCTTTGTGGCCCTACTCTTAGAGCAAGATTTATCAAGTGCTATAAAAATTCTATTCTCCTATGCGTTTGCCTCAACTTGCCTTTGGAGAAGCATCTGTGTGCCCAAATTTATCATAAAAAAGGTACTTATTTCTTTCATGTAAGTGGCAAGAGTCCATGAGCTAGTGACGTATGGGATATACATTCCTACCAGGAGGGGGCAAAGTTTCCCAAACCTCAAAATGCCTATAAATACACCTCCCACCTCACTCATACTTCAGTTTTACAAACTTTGCTTTCGTTGGAGGATGGTGAAGCAAGTCGTGCTTGATTTCTTCTTTGATAGGCATTTCTATGCATATTGAAGCCCAGTTCCTCTCAAAGTACAGTGTTTGAGGGATGTGAAGGGAGTATTGCCAGATGACGCCATGTTTTCACCTATGGGACATCTATTCCAAGGCTCTCTGTAATCGGTCGCAGGGATTCATCTGCTGTCTCCCTTTACAGATCGACATTATACTCCACTACCATTACCTCTGCTGATATGTTTCAGTACTGGTTTGGCTGTCTGCTATATGTGGATGGGTGTCTTCTGGTAAGTATATATCATTTTTTAAGACACTATCAGCTATGTTTGGCACTTTTATCTTTTAAAGTTTTAAATGTATATTGCATATATTTGCCATGAGTTAGACTTACCTGGGGTTCCCAGTTAGTTGTAACTTGGAGTCTGTTTCTTTCAAAAAAATTTCATGAGCTTAGGCTCGCGATGATGCAGAATGTTACTTTTTTATTGCGAGTCGCGTCATTTCTTGCGACTTTATTGTTGCAAGTTTTTTTGGCGCAAAGTCGCACCTGTTATGATGGGAGTCACGTCATTTCACTTGTTAAAGCTTTGGCGCCAAAAGTTTTTTTCTGCATTTGCGCCATTCTTGGCACCAAAAATTTGTTATATTAAAGGACCAGTAAACACAGTAGATTTGCATAATCAACAAATGCAAGATAACAAGAAAATACAATAGCATTTACTCTGAATTTCAAATGAGTAGTAGATTTTTTTTCTAACAAATTTCAAAGTTATGTATATTTCCACTCCCCCTGTACCATGTGATAGCAATCAGCCAATCACAAATGCATTTACGTATAGTCTGTGAATTTTTGCATATGCTCAGTAGGAGCTGGTGACTCAAAAAGTGTAAATATAAAGAGACTGTGCACATTTTGTTAATGGAAGTAAATTGGAAAGTTGTTTAAAATTGCATGCTGTATCTGAATCATAAAAATTTAATTTGACCTGAGTGTCCCTTTAAGTCTCTCTCTCTCTCTCTCTCTCTCTCTCTCTCTCTCTCGCTCTCGCTCTCGCTCTCGCTCTCGCTCTCGCTCTCGCTCTCGCTCTCGCTCTCGCTCTCGCTTTTGCTCTCTCTCTCTCTCTCTCTCTCTCTCTCTCTCTCTCTCTCTCTCTCTCTCTCTCTCTCTCTCTCTCTCTCTCTCTCTCTCTCTCTCTCTCTCTCTCTCTCTCTCTCTCTCTCTCTCTCTCTCTCTCTCTCTCTCTCTCTCTCTCTCTCTCTCTCTCTCTCTCTTTTGCTCTCTCTCTCTCTCTCTTTTGCTCTCTCTCTCTCTCTCTCTTTTGCTCTCTCTCTCTCTCTCTCTTTTGCTCTCTCTCTCTCTCTCTCTCTCTCTCTCTCTCTTTTGCTCTCTCTCTCTCTCTCTCTCTCTCTCTTTTGCTCTCTCTCTCTCTCTCTCTTTTGCTCTCTCTCTCTCTCTCTCTCTCTCTTTTGCTCTCTCTCTCTCTCTCTCTCTCTCTCTTTTGCTCTCTCTCTCTCTCTCTCTCTCTCTCTCTCTTTTGCTCTCTCTCTCTCTCTCTCTCTCTCTTTTGCTCTCTCTCTCTCTCTCTCTCTCTCTCTCTTTTGCTCTCTCTCTCTCTCTCTCTCTCTCTCTCTCTTTTGCTCTCTCTCTCTCTCTCTCTCTCTCTTTTGCTCTCTCTCTCTCTCTCTCTCTCTCTCTTTTGCTCTCTCTCTCTCTCTCTCTCTCTTTTGCTCTCTCTCTCTCTCTCTCTCTCTCTCTCTCTCTCTCTCTCTCTCTCTCTCTCTCTCTCTCTCTTTTGCTCTCTCTCTCTCTCTCTCTCTCTCTCTCTCTTTTGCTCTCTCTCTCTCTCTCTCTTTTGCTCTCTCTCTCTCTCTCTCTTTTGCTCTCTCTCTCTCTCTCTTTTGCTCTCTCTCTCTCTCTCTTTTGCTCTCTGTTCTCAATTATTTTTGAATTTCAATTTCTAGTTGCTTGCTTTTGATTATTACCTTATTTTTTCCCATTCCTGAAATTGCTACTTTTAGGAAATTGGATATTTTGTTTAAATGTTATTTTTTCTTTTTTGTTACATTTTGCAAGATGTCTCAGACTGATCCTGCCTCTGATGTTACTGTAGGAACTAAGCTGTCTGAACACAAGTCTACGAAAGCTAACTGTGTATGTTGTAAATTAGCTGAACTTCTTCAGCTCAAATATGTGGCACTTGTTACGAAAAATTATTACATGCTGATAATGTTTCTATAAGTAAAAATACATCTACTGTTAAACCTTCTCAGTCTAATGTACATGATATTCCTGTAGATAAAAAAATGATATTGCTGGAGCCATAGAGAAGGCTATGACTGCTATTCCGCCTTCAAATAAACATAAAAGGTCTCTCCTAAACGCTCATAAATCTGATGAAGCTTGTATTGATCGACAGCATACTGAAGTATCTTTTGCTGATGAAGATTTTTCTGGCTCAGAGGATCCTACTTCAGAGACTGAAATTGATAATTTTTTTTTTTTTTTTAAGATTGAATATATTCGTTCTTTATTAAAGGAAGTTTTGTTTACTCTGTCCTCCTGATAACAAGAATAGCAAACGTTTGAATTCTGTTTATAAAACTTCTGATGTTACTGCTGAAGTTTTTCCTATTCCAGATGCTATCTCTCATATGTTTACTAAGGAATGGTCTAAACTTGGTACTTCTTTTAACCCTTCTTCTAGGTTTAAAAAGCTTTATCCTTTACCTGTGGAAAGTCCCTAAGGTTTATGGGGCTATTTCTACTCTGGCCAAACGTACTACTATTCCTATGGAAGATAGTACTTCCTTTAAGGATCCTTTAGATAGGAAGATTGAGTCCTATCTTAGAAAAGCATATTTACATACTGGCTATTTTCTTAGACCTGCCATTTGTATGGCTGATGTTGCTGCTGCTCCAACTTTTTGGTTGGACAGTTTAACCCAACCGTTAATAGATCCTGAATTATCTTTGCATTGTTCTTTTACTTGAACATGCTAATCATTTCATTTGTGATGCTATATTTGATGTAATTAAGATTGATATTAAATCTATGTCTATAGCTATTCTTACTAAAAGAGCTTTATGGCTTAAATCTTGGAATGCTGATATGGTGTCTAAATCTAGATTACTATCTTTATCATTTCAGGGTAGTAATTTATTTGGTTCTCAATTGGATTATTTCCATTATCCCTGGGGGAAAGGGAGTATTTCTACCCCAATATAAGAAATCTAAGGGTAATTTTAAAGCTCCCAATCGTTTTCGTTCCGTTTGTCAGAATAGAGAACAAAAGACCTCTCCTTCCCCTTAAGCCTCTGGCTCTAATTGGAGACCATCTCCGAATTGGAATAAATCCAAACCTTATAAAAAACCAAATCCAGCCCCTAAGACTGCATGATGTTGCGGCCCTCAAACCAATTCTACTGGTGGGGGGCAGATTGAAATTATTTCAATACATTTGGACAGTTTCTGTTCAAAATGAGTCTATTCAAAATATTGTTTCTCAAGGGTATCGAATAGGTTTCAGAATAAGACCTCCCATGGGAAGATTCTTTCTTTCTCATGTTCCAACAAACCCTGTGAAGGCTCAGGTTTTTCGGAAATGCGTTTCAGACCTAGAGCTTTCAGGGGTGATTGTTCCAGTTCCTCTGCAGGAACAGGGTTTGGGGTTTTATTCAAATCTATTCATTGTCCTAAAGAAAGAAGATTCGTTCAGATCCAATTCTGGATCTGAAATTTTTAAATCGTTTTGTAAGAGTCCCAACTTCCAAGATGGTGTTTATAAGGACTATTCTGCCTTTTGTTCAGCAAGGTCATTTCATGTCCACAATAGACTTACAGGACACTTATCTTTGCATTCCGATTCATTCAGACCACTACCATTTTCTGAGATTTTCTTTTCTAGACAAGAATTACCAATTTGTCGCTCTTCCATTTGGCCTAGCGACAGCTCCGAGAATTTTTTCAAAGGTTCTTGGTGCCCTTCTATCTGTAATTAGAGAGCAGGGTATTTCGGTGTTTCCTTATTTGGACGATATCTTGGTACTAGCTCAATCTTTTCATTTAGCAGAATCTCACACGAAACAATCAGTGTAGTTTCTTCAAGAATATGGTTGGAGGATCAATTTACAAGAGTTTCTTGTTTCCTCAGACAAGGGTCACCTTTTTAGGTTTCCAGATAGATTCAGTGTTCATGACTCTCTCTGACCGACAAGAGACGAATGAAGTTACTTTTAGCTTGTCTAAACCTTCAGTCTCTATCATTCCCTTCAGTGGCTTTGTGCATGGAAGTTTTAGGTCTCATGACTGCAGCATCAGACGCGATCCCCTTTGCTCGTTTTCATATGAGACCTCTACAGCTTTGCATGTTGCACCAATGGTGCAGGGATTATACTCTGATATCACAACTGATATACTTAGATCCCAACACTCAACTCTCTGACTTGGTGGTTAGACCATCACCTTATTGTTCAAGGGGCCTCATTTGTTAATCCTATCTGGACTGTGATCACAACAGATGCAAGTCTTACAGGTTGGGGAGCTGTCTGAGGGTCTCTGACACCACAAGGGATTTGGAAACCTCAAGAGGCGAGGTTACCAATCATTACCAAGAGCTATTTTCAGAGCTCTTTAGGCGTGGCCTCTATTGAAGAGAGAACTTTACATTCGTTTTCAAACAGACAATATTACAACAGTGGCATATATCAATCATCAAGGAGGGACTCGCAGTCCTTCAGCAATGAAAAAAGTATCTTGGATACTTTCTTGGGTAGAATCTAACTCTTTAATTTCTGTGATTCATATCCCAGGTGTAGACAATTGGGAAGCGGATTATCTCAGCCGTCAGACTTTACATCCGGGAGAGTGGTCTCTCCACCCAGATGTGTTTTTTCATCTTGTACAGATGTGGGGTCTTCCAGAAATAGATCTAATGTCCTCTCACTGAACAAGAAGCTTCCCAGATACCTTTCCAGGTCCAGGGATCCTCAGACAGATATGATGGATACCTTAGCAGTTCCTTGGTTTTACCAACCTGCTTACATTTTTCTGCCTCTGGTTCTTCTTCCAAGGGTGATCTCCAAGATCATAATGGAACAATCTCATGTGTTTCTGATAGCACCAGCATGGCCTCACAGGTTTTGGTATGCAGATCTTGTCCGGATGTCCAGTTGCCAGCCTTGGCCACTTCTGTCTCAAGGGCCGTTTTTCCATCAGGATCTCAAATCTCTAAATTTGAAGGCATGAAAATTGAACGCTTAGTGCTTAGTCATAGAGGTTTCTCTGACTCAGTGATTAGCACTATGATACAGGCTCGTAAGTCTGTTTCAAGGAAAATTTATCATAGGGTTTGGAAAAACTATATTTCATGGTGTAGGGCTGGGCGATATGGGTGGAATTTATTAAAAATTACTATAACACCTTCATTTTTCAATAAAACGTTTATTTAACACTACAGAATCTCAATGTCCAATACACTCTTGGAGCATAAAAATACAAACCACAAAATAGTTAAAATAAAATTAGCTAGTGCTACCTGTGCTGTGGTTACATAGATAGTATACAGTCCCTTTATTTAACAGTACACTACAGAATCTTACTGTACATGTTTCTCAATGTCCAATGTACTCTTGGAGCATAAAAATACAAACTACAAAAGAAGTTATAGTATTTGTACAATACTCACTTTATTGCTCACAACTTTGAGCTGTCCCACCGCCACACCACTGCTTGACCACCCCCACACTACTCCCAGATGACTCCCACACACTCTTCAATCTCTTCCAAAATGGCCGTTTCGCAGGCATTCTCAGGTCCGCCCACGGCCGCACACTGGTCTGCCACTTATCCTCCCTCTCCGCCTCCGTTTTCAGGACAATCTGATGATTTTTTTTTATTTTTTTTTAAATCGCATACTCTCGTGGTTTTAAAACCGCGGCGATTAATTGTGGTTTAAAACCGCATCCGCGATTAATCATGCAGCCCTAGTGTCCACTCATAATTATTCTTGGCATTCTTTCAGAATTCCTAGGATTTTAGTTTCTTCAGGATGGTTTGAATAAGGGTTTGTCGGCAAATACTTTGAAAGGACAAATTTCTGCTCTTTCTGTCTTTTTTCACAGAAAGATTGCTAAGCTTCATGATATTCACTGTTTTGTTCAGGCTTTGATTCGTATCAAACCTGTTGTTATTTAATCTATTTCTCCTCCTTGGAGTCTCAATTTGGTTTGCAAGATTTTGCATGCTCCTCCTTTTAAACCTATGCATTCTTTGGATATTAAACTACTTTCTTGGAAAGTGTTATTTCTTTTGGTTATCTCTTCTGCTAGAAGAGTTTCCGAATTGTCTGCTCTCTCTTGTGAGTCTCCTTATCTGATTTTTGCATCAAGATAAAGCATCAATAGGGAAATTGTTGTTCCTTCCTTGTGTCCTAATCCTAAGAATACTCTTGAAAGGTCTTTACATTCTTTGGATGTGGTAAGTGCTTTGAAATATTATGTTGAGGCTACTAAAGATTTCAGTAAGACTTCTAGTCTATTTGTTATTTTTTTCTGGCTCCAGGAAAGGTCATAAAACCTCTTTCAGTTCTTTGGCATCTTGGTTGAAACTTTTGATTCACAAAGCTTTTTTGTAGGCGGGGCAGTCTCTGCCTCAGAGAATTACAATCATTCTACTAGATCAGTTGCCACTTCTTGGGATCTTAAGAATGAAGCTTTAGTTGATCAAATTTGCAAAGCAGCAACTTGGTCTTCTTTGCATACTTTTACTAAATTTTACCATTTTGATTTGTTTTGCTTCCTCAGAAGCAGCCTTTGGTAGAAAGGTTCTTTAGGCAGTTGTCTCAGTTTGATTCTAATGCCCTTTTGATTTTTTTTTTAGAAAACTTAATTATTTTGGATTTAATTTCTCAGCGGATTTAGCTGTTATTTTATCCCTCCCTCTCTAGTGACTAGTGGTTTTCCACCTCTTGGGTATTATATCCCATACGTCACTAGCTCATGGACTCTTGCCACGTACATGAAAGAAAACATAATTTATGTAAGAACTTACCTGATAAATTAATTTCTTTCATAGTGGCATGAGTCCATGAGATCCTCCCTATTTTTTGTGGTTATGATGATTTTTTGTATAAAGCACTTTATTTTTTCCAGTTCCTCTTTTTGTATGCTTTTTACTCCTTCTTTTACACCTCACTTCTTGGCTACACGTTGAACTAAGGTAGGAGGTGTAGAGTAGGAGATAGGCATTTTGAGGTTTGGGAAACTTTGCCCTCTCCTGGTAGGAATGTATATTCCATACGTCACTAGCTCATGGACTCTTGCCACTATGAAAGAAATTAATTTATCAGGTAAGTTTTTACATAAATTATGTTTTTTTCTGGCTTTTTCAATGGTGAGCTGAGGCGAAAATAATGATAAATCTCTCCTGTTGAAGTATTACATTTGCCTAATGTATCATTGTAATTTTATTTTTAACACTTTTTTTAATGACTGTCATTTCTATTATCAAACAAAGATAGTGCTGAAGTGTATTTTTTTAAAAGTACAACAAACTACATTATAAATGATATATTTTATTAAAATAACTAATATATATATAGATAGATAAAATCACATTAAAAAGTAAAATACTAGAAGTCATTTATGAATTTAAATAAAACGCCAATAATCAGATGAGAAGTTCCGGTTTTAGGTTTCTAATGTTTGGGTGAGTGTGTGTAGCGATAAATATCTTTATTTGGATAAAGCTTATGTAGCTGTAGGATAAAACCTTAAACTGAATGTAACAAATTGCTCTCAATTAAATATACATAAATGAGCATCAATAATCTATCTTGTTTATGAATGAAAAACCCCTTTATTGCCATACAGAGCTACAGCACATCGCAACCCAATAAAAGGGCAGCGCCTTTGCTGTAAATGAATAAGCAGCTTTTGACTGAGGAAGCTGTCACTGTCCACTGATGCCTTTTTAATGACGAGTTGGGAGGGGTTTCAGTTTGCTGCCTGAATGAGGTTTTAACTGTTAACCTGCAGAATAGGATTGTTTATGTAATCTGGGACAGAACCTTTCACTTGGTAGTCACATGTGGGCAGCGCTCCTCAGACTGGCACACAGCTAGATCATATGGGCTGCTGTTATACTAGATCATATGGGCTGCTGTTATACTAGGTCATAGGGGCTGCTGTTATACTAGGTCATAGGGGCTGCTGTTATACTAGATCATATGGGCTGCTGTTATACTAGGTCATAGGGGCTGCTGTTATACTAGGTCATAGGGGCTGCTGTTATACTAGGTCATAGGGGCTGCTGTTATACTAGATCATATGGGCTGCTGTTATACTAGGTCATAGGGGCTGCTGTTATACTAGATCATATGGGCTGCTGTTATATTAGATCATATGGGCTGCTGTTATACTAGGTCATAGGGGCTGCTGTTATACTAGATCATATGGGCTGCTGTTATACTAGGTCATAGGGGCTGCTGTTATACTAGATCATATGGGCTGCTGTTATACTAGATCATATGGGCTGCTGTTATACTAGATCATATGGGCTGCTGTTATACTAGATCATATGGGCTGCTGTTATACTAGATCATATGGGCTGCTGTTATACTAGGTCATAGGGGCTGCTGTTATACTAGATCATATGGGCTGCTGTTATACTAGATCATATGGGCTGCTGTTATACTAGATCATATGGGCTGCTGTTATATTAGATCATATGGGCTGCTGTTATACTAGATCATATGGGCTGCTGTTATACTAGGTCATATGGGCTGCTGTTATACTATGTCATATGGGCTGCTGTTATACTAGATCATATGGGCTGCTAGTTATACTAGATCATATGGGCTGCTGTTATACTAGATCATATGGGCTGCTGTTATATTAGATCATATGGGCTGCTGTTATACTAGATCATATGGGCTGCTGTTATACTAGGTCATATGGGCTGCTGTTATACTATGTCATATGGGCTGCTGTTATACTAGATCATATGGGCTGCTGTTATACTATGTCATATGGGCTGCTGTTATACTATGTCATATGGGCTGCTGTTATACTAGATCATATGGGCTGCTGTTATACTAGATCATATGGGCTGCTGTTATACTAGATCATATGGGCTGCTGTTATACTAGATCATATGGGCTGCTGTTATGGGCTGCTAGTTATACTAGATCATATGGGCTGCTGTTATACTAGATCATATGGGCTGCTAGTTATACTAGATCATATGGTCTGCTAGTTATACTAGATCATATGGTCTGCTAGTTATACTAGATCATATGGTCTGCTAGTTATACTAGATCATATGGGCTGCTAGTTATACTAGATCATATGGGCTGCTACTTATACTAGATCATATGGTCTGCTAGTTATACTAGATCATATGGGCTGCTGTTATACTAGATCATATGGGCTGCTGTTATACTAGATCATATGGGCTGCTGTTATACTATGTCATATGGGCTGCTGTTATACTAGATCATATGGGCTGCTGTTATACTAGATCATATGGGCTGCTAGTTATACTAGATCATATGGGCTGCTAGTTATACTAGATCATATGGTCTGCTAGTTATACTAGATCATATGGTCTGCTAGTTATACTAGATCATATGGTCTGCTAGTTATACTAGATCATATGGGCTGCTAGTTATACTAGATCATATGGGCTGCTAGTTATACTAGATCATATGGTCTGCTAGTTATACTAGATCATATGGTCTGCTAGTTATACTAGATCATATGGGCTGCTAGTTATACTAGATCATATGGGCTGCTACTTATACTAGATCATATGGTCTGCTAGTTATACTAGATCATATGGGCTGCTGTTATACTAGATCATATGGTCTGCTAGTTATACTAGATCATATGGGCTGCTAGTTATACTAGATCATATGGGCTGCTGTTATACTAGATCATATGGGCTGCTGTTATGGGCTGCTAGTTATACTAGATCATATGGGCTGCTAGTTATACTAGATCATATGGGCTGCTAATTATACTAGATCATATGGTCTGCTAGTTATACTAGATCATATGGGCTGCTAGTTATACTAGATCATATGGGCTGCTGTTATACTAGATCATATGGGCTGCTGTTATGGGCTGCTAGTTATACTAGATCATATGGGCTGCTAGTTATACTAGATCATATGGGCTGCTAGTTATACTAGATCATATGGGCTGCTGTTATGGGCTGCTAGTTATACTAGATCATATGGGCTGCTAGTTATACTAGATCATATGGTCTGCTAGTTATACTAGATCATATGGTCTGCTAGTTATACTAGATCATATGGTCTGCTGTTATACTAGATCATATGGGCTGCTGTTATACTAGATCATATGGGCTGCTGTTATGGGCTGCTAGTTATACTAGATCATATGGGCTGCTAGTTATACTAGATCATATGGGCTGCTAGTTATACTAGATCATATGGGCTGCTGTTATACTAGATCATATGGGCTGCTAGTTATACTAGATCATATGGGCTGCTGTTATACTAGATCATATGGGCTGCTAGTTATACTAGATCATATGGGCTGCTGTTATACTAGATCATATGGGCTGCTGTTATACTAGATCATATGGGCTGCTAGTTATACTAGATCATATGGGCTGCTGTTCTACTACTAGATAATATGGGCTGCTAGTTATACTAGATCATATGGGCTGCTAGTTATACTAGATCATATGGGCTGCTGTTATACTAGATCATATGGGCTGCTGTTATACTAGATCATATGGGCTGCTGTTATACTAGATCATATGGGTTGCTGTTATACTAGATCATATGGGCTGCTAGTTATACTAGATCATATGGGCTGCTAGTTATACTAGATCATATGGGCTGCTGTTATATTAGATCATATGGGCTGCTAGTTATACTAGATCATATGGGCTGCTAGTTATACTAGATCATATGGGCTGCTAGTTATACTAGATCATATGGGCTGCTGTTATACTAGGTCATATGGCCTGCTGTTATACTAGGTCATATGGGCTGCTGTTATACTAGATCATATGGGCTGCTGTTATACTAGATCATATGGCCTGCTAGTTATACTAGATCATATGGCCTGCTAGTTATACTAGATCATATGGCCTGCTAGTTATACTAGGTCATATGGCCTGCTGTTATACTAGGTCATATGGGCTGCTAGTTATACTAGGTCATATGGGCTGCTAGTTATACTAGGTCATATGGGCTGCTAGTTATACTAGGTCATATGGGCTGCTAGTTATACTAGGTCATATGGGCTGCTAGTTATACTAGGTCATATGGGCTGCTAGTTATACTAGATCATATGGGCTGCTGTTATACTAGGTCATATGGCCTGCTGTTATACTAGATCATATGGCCTGCTGTTATACTAGATCATATGGGCTGCTGTTATACTATGTCATATGGGCTGCTGTTATACTAGGTCATATGGCCTGCTGTTATACTAGGTCATATGGCCTGCTGTTATACTAGATCATATGGCCTGCTGTTATACTAGGTCATATGGGCTGCTGTTATACGTGGGGATAGAATAGGGCTCAGCACTGGCACACAACCAGTATTTAACTGTATATACCAGTAAAATATACAAAATATGGCACATGCTTAATTACCTAATGAGAGTGGAAATGGAGTTTTGATAACAGATTACTGATAACTGAGCAGAGGGCCACAAAAAATGTTGAAGGGGCCAGGTTTGGCACAAAGTTTGGGAGCCCTGTGGTAAATAAATTATAAAGCGGTAATTAGTTACAGTATTTTGTTATTACACAAATACTCCTTAATATCTCTGTGTTTAACCACACAAAGTGGTTAAACACATAGCTAATGTCTGCTCCTGATGCCATAATGCAATGCTGCTCTATAGTAGGAGATGGCTAGTGATGTGCTAACGCTTTATATAACTAAGGCACACGGTGCTATTTTGTTATTCGGTTAGCATTGGTGCCTTTTTTCAGAGCTGCACCATGCAGTATAGCAAATTGTGAGGACCTCGCACAGAAGAATGAGAAATGCTTTTCATTCTCTGTAGCAGCTTGTGGGGACGGGCTCTTTGCACATTGCTAGGAATGGGACTCTTTGGAATCTTGAACATCTTTGTCATAACAAATTATATTTTATCTCCACTGAATGTTTGGTGCCCTGCTCTTCAATAAACTGTCTTTAAAAATGCATAGTTCCAACAGTGAAGCACGGAGGTGGGAGTGTGAAGATATGGGGCTGCATGAGTGCAAAAGGTGTTGGGGATATGACCTTTTATAGATGACACTATGAATGCCTCTGGATATACAAAAATACTGGCTGACAAGATGACTCCCAGGGGCCGATTTACTAAGTGTCGGACGGACATGATCTGCTGTAGCGAATCATGTCCGCCCGAAATTGCTGAATGCTGTCAGCATACACTGTCGGCATTTAACATTGCACAAGCAGTTCTGGTGAACTGCTTGTGCAATGCCGCCTCCTGCAGATTTGTGGCCAATCGGCCACTAGCAGGGGGTGTCAATAGCAGGGGCGTCAGAGGCTGCGGACTAGTTAAGCAGGTCCATTCGGCCCTTTATAAATCGGCCCCCCAGTCTCAAGAAGCTTGGCAGAACCAGCATGATAACGATCCAAAGTCACTAAAGAGTTTCTAAAGAAGAAAAAAAGGGAGAACTATGACCTGGAAATTTGTGCCGCACTGGTATCGTCCATGCAGAGGAAGATTGAGTCTGTTATCAAAAATAAAGGTGCACAAAGTATTGAAAAAATGAAGATTTGAATCTTAGTAATGAAAGGTGTTTTTTACTTTTTGTTGCATTGGGTATATACCTAAATAAATAAATAAATATATATAAATAGACTGTAGGGGAACTTCTCCATTTTCTGCTGTGACATCATCACTGGGTATCTAAGCAAATCAGGTCATATTAATTACTCCAGACAAGTTCCCTTAACCACTGAAGATCTTGTGTAGTATTGACCTTCTACAATTTAAAGGGAAATTTAAAGTAATTTTTTGTAGGTTTATTTGATGCATCTAAAAGAGAATATTTCAAAATGTATTAAATAAAAACAAAGGAAATTGTACTTTGCCAATAATTATAAGTATTTTTTTGGTTTCTGCCTGTGGGTTTGTCCCTGTCCTTTGGGAAAGCTATGGAAGTTGGGATTCTCAGCCAATGGGCTTCTAGCTCATAGACCAGTTGTACACAAACTTGCACTTCCTGTTTTTATTATCTTTTTAAACAACTTTAACATTTATTCATGCAAAAAAATATTTGTCAGTCCTTTTATTATGACTTGTGTGATCTCCAGAGTTCAGCACCAGATAAACCATAAATGAGAAGAACAGTCTTTAGAGCCCATCACTGTTATCATAAGAACCATCAGAAAATGAAATTGAAAAACCGTAATGAGTGATTATATTCACTTAAGAGTTTGTGTTGAACATTTTCAATAGGTAAAAGTAAAACAAGTTGGATTTCCTGTTAAAAGGGGTTAGAAGTGCATTCCAGGAACCGTCACTTTGCTACGTGTTTGCGTCGGAAATGAATGAATTACATCTCGTTTCAGAATATTATAGAACTAAATAATTCATAGAGCTCTTCAGTATGGCGGCTGACACTGATCCTGATGCTGGAAAATTCATTTGTAGCCAGTGAAAATGTGGAGTTTTCCCTTCTTCCATTGCTTATGCATGTCCCAGACATTTTTTTTTTATTATACAGAATATTGTTGGGGAAGTGTAATTGGCTGGGAGATAACCTTCATGCTTACACTGCCCTGGTGCACGAGGCTAGAAGACTGTGCAGATGTTGCCATCTGATATCTTCTTTTCATGTCTAGTTCTTTCTGTTGATGGTGAGAAAGGCTTTCTCCAACATAGGTGTGTCCGGTCCACGGCGTCATCCTTACTTGTGGGATATTCTCTTCCCCAACAGGAAATGGCAAAGAGCCCAGCAAAGCTGGTCACATGATCCCTCCTAGGCTCCGCCTACCCCAGTCATTCTCTTTGCCGTTGTACAGGCAACATCTCCACGGAGATGGCTTAGAGTTTTTTAGTGTTTAACTGTAGTTTTTTTTATTCAATCAAGAGTTTGTTATTTTAAAATAGTGCTGGTATGTACTATTTACTCTGAAACAGGAAAGAGATGAAGATTTCTGTTTGTAAGAGGAAAATGATTTTAGCAACCGTTACTAAAATCCATGGCTGTTCCACACAGGACTGTTGAGAGGAATTAACTTCAGTTGGGGGAACAGTGAGCAGTCTTTTGCTGCTTGAGGTATGACACATTCTAACAAGACGATGTAATGCTGGAAGCTGTCATTTTCCCTATGGGATCCGGTAAGCCATTTTTATTCAGACAGTAAATAAGGGCTTCACAAGGGCTTATTAAGACTGTAGACATTTTCTGGGCTAAATCGATTCATATATACACATATTTAGCCTTGAGGAATCATTTAATCTGGGTATTTTTGTAAAATAATATCGGCAGGCACTGTTTTAGACACCTTATTCTCTAGGGGCTTTCCCTAATCATAGGCAGAGCCTCATTTTCGCGCCGGTATTGCGCACTTGTTTTTGAGAAGCATGACATGCAGTCGCATGTGTGAGGAGCTCTGATACATAGAAAAGACTTTCTGAAGGCGTCATTTGGTATCGTATTCCCCTTTGGGCTTGGTTGGGTCTCAGCAAAGCAGATACCAGGGACTGTAAAGGGGTTAAAGATAAAAACGGCTCCGGTTCCGTTATTTTAAGGGTTAAAGCTTCCAAATTTGGTGTGCAATACTTTTAAGGCTTTAAGACACTGTGGTGAAATTTTGGTGAATTTTGAACAATTCCTTCATACTTTTTCGCAATTGCAGTAATAAAGTGTGTTCAGTTTAAAATTTAAAGTGACAGTAACGGTTTTATTTTAAAACGTTTTTTGTACTTTGTTATCAAGTTTATGCCTGTTTAACATGTCTGAACTACCAGATAGACTGTGTTCTGAATGTGGGGAAGCCAAGGTTCCTTCTCATTTAAATAGATGTGATTTATGTGACACTGAAAATGATGCCCAAGATGATTCCTCAAGTGAGGGGAGTAAGCATGGTACTGCATCATTCCCTCCTTCGTCTACACCAGTCTTGCCCACTCAGGAGGCCCCTAGTACATCTAGCGCGCCAATACTCCTTACTATGCAACAATTAACGGCTGTAATGGATAATTCTATCAAAAACATTTTAGCCAAAATGCCCACTTATCAGCGCAAGCGCGACTGCTCTGTTTTAGATACTGAAGAGCATGGGGACGCTGATGATAATGGTTCTGAAATGCCCCTACACCAGTCTGAGGGGGCCAGGGAGGTTTTGTCTGAGGGAGAAATTTCAGATTCAGGGAAAATTTCTCAACAAGCTGAACCCGATGTGATTACATTTAAATTTAAGTTGGAACATCTCCGCGCTCTGCTTAAGGAGGTATTATCCACTCTGGATGATTGTGAGAATTTGATCATCCCAGAGAAACTATGTAAAATGGACAAGTTCCTAGAGGTCCCGGGGCTCCCAGAAGCTTTTCCTATACCCAAGCGGGTGGCGGACATTGTAAATAAAGAATGGGAAGGCCCGGTATACCTTTCGTCCCTCCCCCCATATTTAAAAAATTGTTTCCTATGGTCGACCCCAGAAAGGACTTATGGCAGACAGTCCCCAAGGTCGAGGGAGCGGTTTCTACTTTAAACAAACGCACCACTATACCCATAGAAGATAGTGTGCTTTCAAAGATCCTATGGATAAAAAATTAGAAGGTTTGCTTAAAAAGATGTTTGTTCAGCAAGGTTACCTTCTACAACCAATTTCATGCATTGTCCCTGTCACTACAGCCGCGTGTTTCTGGTTCGATGAGCTAGTAAAGGCGATCGATAGTGATTCTCCTCCTTATGAGGAGATTATGGACAGAATCCGTGCTCTCAAATTGGCCAATTCTTTCACCCTAGACGCCACTTTGCAATTGGCTAGGTTAGCGGCGAAAAATTCTGGGTTTGCTATTGTGGCGCGCAGAGCGCTTTGGTTGAAATCTTGGTCAGCGGATGCGTCTTCCAAGAACAAACTACTTAACATTCCTTTCAAGGGGAAAACGCTGTTTGGCCCTGACTTGAAAGAGATTATCTCTGATATCACTGGGGGTAAGGGCCACGCCCTTCCTCAGGATAGGTCTTTCAAGGCCAAAAATAAACCTAATTTTCGTCCCTTTCGTAGAAACGGACCAGCCCCAAGTGCTACGTCCTCTAAGCAAGAGGGTAATACTTCTCAAGCCAAGCCAGCCTGGAGACCAATGCAAGGCTGGAACAAGGGAAAGCAGGCCAAGAAACCTGCCACTGCTACCAAGACAGCATGAAATGTTGGCCCCCGATCCGGGACCGGATCTGGTGGGGGGCAGACTCTCTCTCTTTGCTCAGGCTTGGGCAAGAGATGTTCTGGATCCTTGGGCACTAGAAATAGTCTCCCAAGGTTATCTTCTGGAATTCAAGGGGCTTCCCCCAAGGGGGAGGTTCCACAGGTCTCAATTGTCTTCAGACCATATAAAGAGACAGGCATTCTTACATTGTGTAGAAGACCTGTTAAAAATGGGAGTGATTCATCCTGTTCCATTAGGAGAACAAGGGATGGGGTTCTACTCCAATCTGTTCATAGTTCCCAAAAAAGAGGGAACGTTCAGACCAATCTTAGATCTCAAGATCTTAAACAAGTTTCTCAAGGTTCCATCGTTCAAAATGGAAACCATTCGAACAATTCTTCCTTCCATCCAGGAAGGTCAATTCATGACCACGGTGGATTTAAAGGATGCGTATCTACATATTCCTATCCACAAGGAACATCATCGGTTCCTAAGGTTCGCATTCCTGGACAAGCATTACCAGTTCGTGACGCTTCCTTTCGGATTAGCCACTGCTCCAAGGATTTTCACAAAGGTACTAGGGTCCCTTCTAGCGGTACTAAGACCAAGGGGCATTGCAGTAGTTCCTTACTTGGACGACATTCTGATTCAAGCGTCGTCCCTTCCTCAAGCAAAGGCTCACACGGACATAGTCCTGGCCTTTCTCAGATCTCACGGATGGAAAGTGAACGTGGAAAAGAGTTCTCTATCTCCGTCGACAAGGGTTCCCTTCTTGGGAACAATAATAGACTCCTTAGAAATGAGGATTTTTCTGACAGAGGCCAGAAAAACAAAACTTCTAAACTCTTGTCAAACACTTCATTCCGTTCCTCTTCCTTCCCTAGCGCAGTGCATGGAAGTAATAGGTTTGATGGTAGCGGCAATGGACATAGTTCCTTTTGCGCGCATTCATCTAAGACCATTACAACTGTGCATGCTCAGTCAGTGGAATGGGGACTATACAGACTTGTCTCCGAAGATACAAGTAAATCAGAGGACCAGAGACTCACTCCATTGGTGGCTGTCCCTGGACAACCTGTCACAAGGGATGACCTTCCGCAGACCAGAGTGGGTCATTGTCACGACCGACGCCAGTCTGATGGGCTGGGGCGCGGTCTGGGGACCCCTGAAAGCTCAGGGTCTTTGGTCTCGGGAAGAATCTCTTCTACCGATAAATATTCTGGAACTGAGAGCGATATTCAATGCTCTCAAGGCTTGGCCTCAGCTAGCAAAGGCCAAGTTCATACCGTTTCAATCAGACAACATGACGACTGTTGCGTACATCAACCATCAGGGGGGAACAAGGAGTTTCCTGGCGATGGAAGAAGTGACCAAAATCATTCAATGGGCGGAGACTCACTCCTGCCACCTATCTGCAATCCACATCCCAGGAGTGGAAAATTGGGAAGCGGATTTTCTGAGTCGTCAGACATTACATCCGGGGGAGTGGGAACTCCATCCGGAAATCTTTGCCCAAATTACTCAACTGTGGGGCATTCCAGACATGGATCTGATGGCCTCTCGTCAGAACTTCAAGGTTCCTTGCTACGGGTCCAGATCCAGGGATCCCAAGGCGACTCTAGTAGATGCACTAGTAGCACCTTGGACCTTCAAACTAGCTTATGTTTTCCCGCCGTTTCCTCTCATCCCCAGGCTGGTAGCCAGGATCAATCAAGAGTGGGCGTCGGTGATCTTGATAGCTCCTGCGTGGCCACGCAGGACTTGGTATGCAGATCTGGTGAATATGTCATCGGCTCCACCATGGAAGCTACCTTTGAGACGAGACCTTCTTGTTCAAGGTCCGTTCGAACATCCGAATCTGATCTCACTCCAGCTGACTGCTTGGAGATTGAACGCTTGATCTTATCAAAACGAGGGTTCTCAGATTCTGTTATTGATACTCTTGTTCAGGCCAGAAAGCCTGTAACTAGAAAAATTTACCACAAAATATGGAAAAAATATATCTGTTGGTGTGAATCTAAAGGATTCCCTTGGGACAAGGTAAAGATTCCTAAGATTCTATCCTTTCTTCAAGAAGGATTGGAGAAAGGATTATCTGCAAGTTCCTTGAAGGGACAGATTTCTGCCTTGTCTGTGTTACTTCACAAAAAGCTGGCAGCTGTGCCAGATGTTCAAGCCTTTGTTCAGGCTCTGGTTAGAATCAAGCCTGTTTACAAACCTTTGACTCCTCCTTGGAGTCTCAACTTAGTTCTTTCAGTTCTTCAGGGGGTTCCGTTTGAACCCTTACATTCCGTTGATATTAAGTTATTATCTTGGAAAGTTTTGTTTTTGGTTGCAATTTCTTCTGCTAGAAGAGTTTCAGAATTATCTGCTCTGCAGTGTTCTCCTCCTTATCTGGTGTTCCATGCAGATAAGGTGGTTTTACGTACTAAACCTGGTTTTCTTCCAAAAGTTGTTTCTAACAAAAACATTAACCAGGAGATAGTCGTACCTTCTTTGTGTCCGAAACCAGTTTCGAAGAAGGAACGTTTGTTGCACAATTTGGATGTTGTTCGCACTCTAAAATTCTATTTAGATGCTACAAAGGATTTTAGACAAACATCTTCCTTGTTTGTTGTTTATTCTGGTAAAAGGAGAGGTCAAAAAGCAACTTCTACCTCTCTCTCTTTTTGGATTAAACGCATCATCAGATTGGCTTATGTGACTGCCGGACGGCAGCCTCCTGAAAGAATCACAGCTCATTCCACTAGGGCTGTGGCTTCCACATGGGCCTTCAAGAACGAGGCTTCTGTTGATCAGATATGTAGGGCAGCGACTTGGTCTTCACTGCACACTTTTACCAAATTTTACAAGTTTGATACTTTTGCTTCTTCTGAGGCTATTTTTGGGAGAAAGGTTTTGCAAGCCGTGGTGCCTTCCATTTAGGTGACCTGATTTGCTCCCTCCCTTCATCCGTGTCCTAAAGCTTTGGTATTGGTTCCCACAAGTAAGGATGACGCCGTGGACCGGACACACCTATGTTGGAGAAAACAGAATTTATGTTTACCTGATAAATTACTTTCTCCAACGGTGTATCCGGTCCACGGCCCGCCCTGGTTTTTTAATCAGGTCTGATAATTTATTTTCTTTAACTACAGTCACCACGGTATCATATGGTTTCTCCTATGCAAATATTCCTCCTTAACGTCGGTCGAATGACTGGGGTAGGCGGAGCCTAGGAGGGATCATGTGACCAGCTTTGCTGGGCTCTTTGCCATTTCCTGTTGAGGAAGAGAATATCCCACAAGTAAGGATGACGCCGTGGACCGGACACACCGTTGGAGAAAGTAATTTATCAGGTAAACATAAATTCTGTTTTTACAGATTTAAATAAAATATAAGGCTAAGAGTCAGCTGAAGTATTATTAATCTAACCTGGAAAGGTAATACGTTTTTGTTTTTTGTTCAATAATTGTCAGAAAATATGACGCCTGGACTTATTAAAATAGTTTTTTTTGGTGTGGGAAAAATCTATCTATCTATCTATCTATCTATCTATCTATCTATCTATCTATCTATCTATCTATCTATCTATCTATCTATCTATCTATCTATCAAATCTATTATTCATACCTTGAAGTTGTCCATATAACCCAGGGCTGGCAAAACTATAGCTCGAGTGGGACACTGACAGCAAATTTGTTGTTGTAACTAAATAACGTTTTCTATTAAGAGTCTGTGCTGTATGTCAGACATAAAGCTTTATCTGTACAGGTGGTGAGAAAGCATTACTGCTGCTGGTGCAGGCGCTAGTTCTCTGTTGTAGGAACGTCTTTATAAATAAAATATCAGTGTTTCCGTCCCTGCTTTACACCCTCCTACAGTGTCTGCGCTACATACAGTATAATTGTCCGTCCAGTGCACGTTTGATTATTGTTATGTTAACGTTTTTGAGGATATTTTTCTTTTTAAAGTTAAAGGGAATACCGAACTTAAAGTGACATTAAAGTGACAGTCTAGTCAAAATTAAACGTTCCTGATTCAGATAGGGCATGCAATTTTAAACAAATTTACAATTTACTTTTATGATCAAATTTCCTTTGTTCTCTTGGTATGCTTTATTGAAAGCTAAACCTCATATGCAATTTCTAAGCCCTTGAAGGCCACCTCTTATCTCAAGGGATTTTGACAGCTTTTTACAGCTTGAGGGCATTAGTCTGTCTGTCTAGTGTTTTGTTCTTCCAGGACTGCATGTGAGGAGGGGTGTAGTGTCTCCGAGGACACATCAGGCTACACTTGTCTGTACTACATTAGTGCACACTGAGACTCACATTTTAAATGGAAAAGAGTATTGATGAGAGATTACTGCAGTGCACCTTCACCTGACCTAGGGAAGGATCTAATGGGTATTTGTTACGGGTCTATGGCAATTCGGTTTACGTGCGTTCATTTTAAAATGTCACATTTATGATCATATACAAAAATAAGGCATGTCTCAAGATTTAAATGGATATTAATTGTATAGCCTATATCATTGCATTACAAAATAAACCCTGCTATGTTCTTAGTGCAGTTTACATGCTTGTGCAAATCAGGAGCAATTCAGGAACATACCTCTTGAAAATTTTTGAGTGATTAATGTTTTTGGTCTCCTTTGCTGCAGCCACTTAGGAATGTGTGTAAATGAGCTTGTGATCTGAGCGAATCAATTGTGTAGATTGTTGCAGGGTCAGTTAATGTCACCTTAGTTAAAGTGAATGTAAATTTTGATGATAAAGTGCCCGGTTTTTAAAAATTCAATTAAAAACGGGGCCACTTTAATTCATCAAAATTTACATTTCCCTTGTGTTGTGAAAATACTTACCTTTTAATCTTGACTGCTGCTGCATCGCTTCCTCCGCCTGTCGCAAAGCCTCTTCCTGGGTCTAAAATGAGGAATCCGGCTTCCTCTAATCACGGCGTTGAATCAGACACTGATTCCCCCGGGGGGGAAGCCTTGATTGGAGGATGACCGATCCGTCATTTCTGTATGAAGAGGCTTGCGACGACTGGGGGAAGCTGGAGCGGCAGTCAAGTTTAACACGAGTGAAATGTAAATTTTGATGAATGTTTTTAATTTAATTTTTTTAAAAACGGGCACTTTATCATCAAAATTTACATTCACGTTAAGTATGAATGAATTAAGCATGTGGGTATGAAATACAGGTGTATTATTTGTGTTCAATAAAGCAACATTCAGTGTCCAGTGCTTACTCTGTTATTTGTACCTAGGAACACCCATGTTTTATTATATTCCTGTTTCTTTTCATTTCCAGGACATAGAGCTGAATCCCATCACTCCCTCTCAAAAGATTTTTACTCTAATTCGAATCACCAGCTCCGCTCCCCGAGAAGCATCAACATGTCGGGTGCCTCCGTAAAAGTAGCTGTGCGGGTTCGACCCGTTTAATTCCAGGGAGCTCGGTAAAGACTCCAAATGCATCATTCAGATGCAGGGCAACTCCACCAGTAAGTACCGCTGCGTGCACCCCTTGTGTTCCCACTGACTTTAGCTGCTGTGTTGATGACGTGACACGTGCTGACCCCCTAATTGTTAATGCTGAGGAGCTGCACGGCTCTGACCACTGGAATACAGCTTGTCATCTTTATGTGCTGCTTTATGGCTTGTTACATTGTACATTTATATAGTAATGGTTAAACGTTAGTGTATCAGAATGGTCTGGTGAAATGGAAATATTTTATCAGTTGCTCTTATGATTTTCTCTCATCTATTTGTCTTTAAAATGGTTTGGAAAATATCACTACAGGACAGGTTACTAGTCCAGTCAGTATTAAAGATAGGGAAATAGTTGTCTACTGCAATTTCTTATTCGTACAGAACTGATAGACAGACAGACACAGATAGATGATAGAGACATAGATTATACATAGGGACACGCAGAAACAGGGACACGCATGCTAGAAATAAATATAGACAATTTGTCATAGAATTGAATACTAACTATTCCCATATTGCACTTACCCAGCTACACATTTTATGTTTTTTTCATGTAAAGACATTTTAGATGTTCTTGGTTTATAACACAGAAAAGGCTCTATGTAGTATTATTATTATTTTTTATTTTTTTATTATTGTGTTAGATGAACATATGGACTGTGCAGTATATTGACTTCTAAGCTAACAAGTGCTTTATAACTAATCTGCTTACGTACGACACAGTCAGACACATAGAGGCCCATTTATCAAGTTCCGTATGTAGCTTGTGGGCCCGTGTTTCTGGCGAGTCTTCAGATTCTGAATATTTTTCTGAATATTTATTTTGAATAATTTTTCCAAAACATATTATTCAGTGCTGCACATGTCTATTAAAAACCTAAGATGTTTGACTGTGCACAAAGCTACTTGGATAAGCACAACAGACCTTTGTGTGTTTCCTGCTACTACACGATTCTAAGATGTGCAGTTAATGTTAATAATCCCTGCTAATGTACAATGCTGGCAAAACAAGGAATGCACGCCTACAGTACAAGTGGCTGCAATTTATCATGGTGCTGATAAACCTGTACTATCATAGAACAAAAATTATTGATGAAGCCTTGACAAAGAGCAGGAAAGCTTACAAATGTAAAGTAAGAAAGTTGTATTGATTTGCACATCTAGGATATAGCACAACAAATTACCATAATTACACTTGGAGGGGCTCACTAGCATCCTACTAGTGCCCCTATGGTAATCCCAGTGTCCCCTTCCTCCTCCTATGACTATCAGTGCCCACCTCAGTAATCCCACCGCTCTCCAGGGGGCAGTACCGCCCACTTTGGGAACCACTGCATTAGAGCTTTGACTTTTTGCCCTTGTGTCTCTTTTTAACTCACTATAGCTTTCTGTTCCGTTTCTAGCACATTGTAAGTGCTCATTTCCTGTTTGCCACGATCACAGGAAGTGACTTGTTCAGGGATGTCTCTCCCTAGAAAATATGTGTGTTTCTGTGGCCTCTGCTCCCATCAACTGGATATTAGTATTTGTCTCATGATATAATATTCTTTCTAACCGGTGAGGTTATATTAGTGCAGGTTTACTTGCTCTGGTTGCTTGTCTGCCCTTTATCTTGTCTCAAGTGTCTGCAAAGGATCATTTTGTTTGTTTCTTTACCTTCCAATTGGTTAATAAGTGTAGAATCTTTTGTGGTTAAGTGGCTATAAATACCACTACAAATACTACCTACTCTTAAGTATTTGTGACAAATACATCCGCATGAACAAAACACACAGGGCTAGATTACAAGTGGAGCGATATTTTAACGTGTCTCCGTAATGGGAGGGTGTTTACGGGCGCACGTTAACTAACCAACCATTACAAGTGGCTGGTTAATGCTCCCATGAGTGCTTTGCGCAATTAATCAGAGGTCAGACAAAATATGCCCCAATTGCCCCCCCCCCCCCCCATATAAAGTGGACAGTTCATTTCCTGAAATAAAATAATTAGCATCTTTTATTTTTTTTTTTTAAATAAACTGCACAAAGCATTTATAAGGGGTTAAAGTGAGGGGATGTGGCTGTTAGAAAAAAGAATGGCACTGAAAAGTGCCTTTGCATTGCGGTCTATGGGGACTGTGTTTTTACTTTCAATATATATGTATATGCTTATATACACATATAAACACATAAATATATATGTATATGCTTATATACACATATAAACACATAAATATATATGTATATGCTTATATACACATATAAACACATAAATATATATGTATATGCTTATATACACATATAAACACATAAATATATATGTATATGCTTATATACACATATAAACACATAAATATCTATGTATATGCTTATATACACATATAAACACATAAATATCTATGTATATGCTTATATACACATATAAACACATAAATATATATGTATATGCTTATATACACATATAAACACATAAATATATATGTATATGCTTATATACACATATAAACACATAAATATCTATGTATATGCTTATATACACATATAAACACATAAATATAAATGTATATGCTTATATACACATATAAACACATAAATATATATGTATATGCTTATATACACATATAAACACATAAATATAAATGTATATGCTTATATACACATATAAACACATAAATATAAATGTATATGGTATTATATACACATAAACACATAAATATATATGTATATGGTATTATATACACATAAACACATAAATATATATGTATATGCTTATATACACATATAAACACATAAATATATATGTATATGCTTATATACACATATAAACACATAAATATATAGGTTTATATTCATATACATATTTATTTTTAATTTGCTGACCAACGCTGTGCTACTTACTGCCTTGCGCTGCGATAGTTGTTTTGCTGTGTCTCAAATCATCAGAACGAGGCTTCCATCTGAGCCTATGAAGTGCGCTCTCGTGAGTGCAAGACTTCTAGGCAATGCAAACACAAGGTCGCGTTCGCATTGTGCCTAACTTGCGTGCGCTGGTATTGCTGAGTGGAGTGCAAATATCACGCTTGTGACAGCACAATTTTGCACTCCACTAGTAATCTAAACCACAATGTGAATGTGTTGGCTAGAACACGTTGCAGCTCCTGTGAATAACATGGCTGTGTCAGGAGTAGCATACGCATGTAGCTGACCAGCATTGGCCATTTTGTTTGCCATCTTACTTAGAAAAAAGACCGGCCTTGCTCATTAGCATATATTTGCATAAATAATTATACAACATAATGTAGAAACTAAATTATTTGTAATCATTTGTTTAAAATTACTTTCCAACGCACGTAGAAAAAAAATAACCATCACTTTATTTCTATATTTCTTATTCATTTTCTAAATTGACCCGAATCTTAAAAATAATGTCCATGTCGTTAAAATTCAGTCTGCCTGACAACCATTAATTAATCACACAGCTTGCAAGGGGCACTAGCGCTAAATAAATTGCTGTCAGGAATTACATTTTATATTCCTTTACGCACAGTATCAGATCACAAAAACATCCGGTGACAAATTAAATGTTTGTTCTGGAGCTGAAGGAATCCTAGTTAGGGGCCACACCTTATAGATTCCAAATGTACAATAGCGTCTCTCAAACCATGTGATCACTTCTGCTTCTTTTGTGGCTATTTTGAGTTCATACCAAAATAAGGAAAGAATGTAGCAGTTATTCCAACCCAAGGCAGACCCAGCTGGGCTATATGGCACTCAGCAACAGATGTAAGGGCTGAGACTATTCAGGGTTATGTGGGGGGAGGTGGGGAGTGGGATTTACCTTTGTGTGCGCCATTAAATAATAGAAATAAGAAAGAGTCAGCACTGGTTTAACTTAGTAAAACCTCTTCAGTTGTTCAGACGTTTCTTTATATAGAAAATGATATTGTTAGCCAGAGCCTGGTCCCATTAGACAAGGGAGACCACCTGTGCAGGAAGCCGCTGCATTTCGTTTCCCCGCGCAGCGTGACCTTGCTCTCTCTCCCTGCTGATTTTGTATTCTGATCAAATATTTTCTCATCTCCTATTACGGCCTTGCACTGTGCACACTAGTTCCTGAGCACGCTAAAAGGGACCATTTTCCTGCAGCAATATCAAGGTCATTTTAATGCTGATGGCTTTTAACCCCTTGTTGGCCAACGCTGCTGTGTTATGTGCAGCTATTATTTTACTTCTAATGCAGGGCTACAATAAATAAAGACTAGACAGGGAAAGCCAGACTGGGGCAGAATGTCAATACGGCCTTGCTCCCTAAAGAGTTTGAAACCAAATGAATTGCAGACATCTGGCAGCTAAAGGGTTAATTGGAATTTTAGTGTATAGAAGAGTGGTTATTGCCACGCTGTCTGTACTGGTCCATGTGTTCTGAATAATACAATATATATTATATTTTGAATATTAATGTGGCAGGGCTGAAAAGGAATTGAAGAACATTAAAATCACTTACCCACTTACAGATAAGTGGGGTAAGTGATTTTGGTTGCCCGATGATCATCGTGCCCACACCTGGGTAGTTTATCTTCATGCCCACCTTGGTTGGAGCTGTAATTGGTCCAACACAGGAATCCCTTAAAGTGAACTGCAGATAAAGCACAACACCATGGTGGTCCTCATGTAATGGCACCATGGGGTATTCATAAACGGGATGCGCGTTCTTGTACGTAGACTGACCCATTGCACTTGTGGACTTGATGATGAATGAGGACAGATTGTTCCAGGAATTAAAGGGACAGGAAATCCCAACATTTTCTTTCATGATTTGGAAAGAACATACAGTTTCAAACAACTTTCCAATTTACTTCTATTATCACATTTGCTTCATTCTCTTGTTATCCTTTGCTGAAGGAACAGCATTGCACTACTGGGAGCTAGCTGAGCACATCTAGTCATCCAATCACAAGAGATAAACGTATGCAGAAGGCCAATCAGCAGCTAGTTCCCACTAGTGTAGGATATGTGCATATTCTTTTTCAACAAGGGATACCAAGAGAGCAAAGCACATTTGAAAATAGAAGTGAATTTAAAAGTGTCTTAAAATGAAATGTTCTTTCTGAATCATGCAAGTTTTAATTTCGACTTTCCCTATTCCTTTAAGAAAGAAGAGGACGTGTTGTCTTACAGCTTGCTGGGAGTCTGATATATGGAAGGCACCATGGTCAGGCTTATATGATAGGTCTAGTTTACATCTTGAATATATGTAAGTGTTCTTTATTTGCCAAGGACGTGGAACGCCCCAAAAAACATCAAATCCTTATTTGAGTGATGAACAAAACGTATACAGGTTAAATAATTTAATCCCTTAGCGAAAGCAAGGCATGTGCCACCAAATCAGCAAGCAATGGCAACTCGTCAGTGCTTTTGTGTGTTGTGATGAATTCCGTGACTGGTGCAGCTCTGGGGATTCCAACTCCTTCAGCTAAGGGACCCTATAGTTTCTGGTTTAGAGGGTCAGAAAGCAAATACAAATTGTGCTTTTCAAACAGAAACCCACTGTACTTCAGCGATGCTTTAGTTAGGTATATGCTGTGTTATGGTAACAGCAAGTGCTGAGATCTGGGGCGAGATTACATATGCAGCGCAAGCTTCAGTGCAACTGCTGAAAACCTCGCACATCGGGGTATCACATAAACCCCGCTGGCAGTTCATAAAGTGCCGTAAGTCGGATAAACTAGCGATGTCCAGAAATGAGCGTAAATACAAATTTCTGGAGTCGCCAGTGATTTACGCCACTTTAGAAAATGCCGGCGCCTAAGAAAATAAAAAAAACAAAGTCAAATCTCCCGTAAAAGTCTAACCCGCCTCCCAAAAATAAACCCGACACGTAAAACCCCTATATCCGCCATCAAACCCACATCGGAACGAATAATAAAAGTATTAACCCCTAAACTGACAACCCCCCACAATGCAATATGCCTAATTTAAACTATTAACGACAATAATCCGCCATTCACCCACATCGCAATCTACCTAATAAAAGTATAAACCCCTAAATCTGCCAACACCAACATCGTAAACTACCTAATAAATGTATTAACCCCTAATCCGCCATTAACTCACATTGCAAAGGTCCCTATTAAAAAGTATTAACCCTTAATAAACCACATCACAACAAACCTTATAAATCTATTAACCCCTAATCCGCCAAACCCACACAACGCAATAATCCTACTAAAACTATTAACCCCTAAACCGGCCAAACCCCACAACGCAAATAAATAATTAAATTACTAAGCCCCCTAACCTAACACCCCCTAAATTAATTCCAATTACCTAAATTAAAAAATACTAAGTTACAAACAATTAAAATAAAAAAGCTAACATTACTTAAAAAAAAACCAACTAAGATTAAATAAATCTAAGATTACAAAAAATTAAAAAAATTCTAACATAAAATAATAAACCACATAATCAAAAATAAAAAAATTAAAACCTAATCACTAAAAAAATAAAAAAGCCCCCCAAAATAAAAAACACCCCCTAATCTAATGCTAAACTACTAATAGCCCTTAAAAGGACCTTTTGTAGGACATTGCCCTAAATTAAACAGCTCTAAAAAAAATCCTAAACTACCCATTGCCCCTAAAGGGGCATTTGTATGGGCATTGCCCTTAAATTTTTACAAAAAATGCCTAAGTCTAACCCCCAGATAGGTACTCGCGGTTCCTGAAGGTCCGTGTGGATAAGTCTTCTTCAAGCGGTGATATCTTCTATCTTCTTCCAGGAACAAGCCAGCGTGGGGCGGAGCGCAGAACTGAAGACTTCTGTTTAAATATTGGGGTACCTTGCATTCCTATTGGCTGATTTGAGTCTTCAAATTCAAATCAGCCAATAGGGATGAGAGCTACTGAAATCCTTTTGGCTGTTCAAATTTGAAGACTCAAATGCAATGGTACCCCATATTTAATTGCGTACCTTGAATTCAATCCTCATGTGTGCGGCTGTGATCGTACAAAGTGGATCTCCACGCTCCATGGCTCAGCGGTCGCCTGTCTTCAGTTCTGCGGTCACCGGTCTTCAGTTCTACGCTCCACTCCGGCTTGTTCCTAGAAGAAGATAGAAGATATCGCCGCTTGGAAGAAGACTTCAGGAACCGTGAGTACCTATCTGGGGGTTAGACTTAGGCTTTTTTAAAAAAAAAAAATTATTTTTTATTTTTAAGATAAGAGATTTAATGGGCCTTTGAAAAAGAGCTGAATGCCCTTTTATGGACAATGCCTATACAAAATGCCCCTTTAGGGGCAATGGGTAGTTTAGGATTTTTTTGGTGTTAGGTTTTTTTATTTTGGGGGGGTTTTACTGTTAGGCGGGGGACTTTTTTCAGGTAAAATAACTGTTTAATTTAGGGCAATGCCCTACAAAAGGCCCTTTTAAGGGCTATTGGTAGTTTAGCATTAGATTAGGGGTGTTTTTTATTTTGTTTTGTTTTTTATTTTCATAGGGATTAGGTTTAATTTTTTTATTTTTGATAATTTGGTTTATTATTTTATTTAATGTTGGAATTTTTTATTTTTTGTAATCTTAGAATTATCTAATCTTAGTTTTTTTTAAAGTAATGTTAGCTTTTTTTTATTTTGTTTGTAACTTAGTATTTTTTTATTTGGTAATTGGCGTAATTTAAGGGTTTGTTAGGTTAGGGGGGCTTAGTAATTTAAATAGTTATTTTCGTTGTGGGGGGGTTGGCGATTAGGGGTTAATAGATTTATTACGTTTTGTTGCAATGTGGGTTAATGGCGGATTAGGGGTTAATAGGTAAATTAAGTTTATTGCATTGTGGGGGATGGCGGTTTTAAGGGTTAATAGTTTTTAATAGGTACTTTGCGATATGGGTGAATGGCGGTTTAGGGGTTCATAGTTTATTAAGGTATATTGTGTTGTGGGATGATGGCGGTTTAGGGTTTAATCACTAGGTATATAGTGTTGTGGGTGGTTGGCGATTAGGGGTTAATAGGTTAATTAGATGTTTTGCGATGTGGGGGCTTGGTGGATTAGGGGGTTAATATAGTTTATTAGTTGGCGTTAACAGGTGAGATAGATATTGCGCATTGCGTTAGGTGTTATTTTCAGGAGGTAGATAGATATTGCGCATGCGTTAGGTATTAGCTACTATTTGCAGGGGGTTACAGTGCTTACATACTCAGTGAAAGTCTTGCTGCGCCTGCCTATGTGTGGCGAGGTGAAAAGGAGTATAATTTCTCCATTTTTTCCGCGTAAGTCCTTGCACTGAATATGTGATACCGATTAGGGGACGCGGTTCTATGATAGCTTATGGGAGTAAAAATTGCGGGCGACGGGTGTGAAATATACGCCGCCACATTATATGCGGCGCTGTATATGTGATAGCAAAAACCTCGTAAAAACCGGCGTTGCCGGCTTTTGCGGGCAACGCCGATATGTAATCTTGCCCCTGGCCGGCAGTATGTACCAGTAAGGTTTCCGTGTTATTGTATTAAGAATGAGTTACAGGATTCCTGCCTCAAGTTGTTGCATCTTTACATCTCCAGCAAACATAGGCTTCTGGGAGAGAAATATTACTGATAATGACTGGGTCCAGCACGGCACTTGGGGCCACTGTGCTTCTATTGGGACAAGCCTGGTCTAGCGCGTTATTGGCTGCACCTGCAAACCCACAGATAAGTTTGTATGGGAAAGATCCTGAGATTTATCTTAAGATGCTTCACAAATAGACTAATATTGATTTTTGTAACTGGTACTGTATGGTTTTAAATATACAATAACATTCAAAGTTTCCTATTGTTTTAGCATTTGCAGATCAGAACATTTTAAGGGATATTCTAATGCAGAGATTACATATACATTTTGCATTTTTCACTTAAGGTAACTGTGTATTAAACTGATAGGTGACACTACACTAAAAGCTGCTAAACAGAACAGGGCTAGTGAGCCAAACAGGACTGACAATCAGATGTCAATCACTGGCTGTGTGTTTAAAGGGACATAAACCCCACATTTTTTCTTTTATGATTGAGATAGAATTTACAATGTTAAAAAACGTTCCAATATATTTCTTTATCATTTTTTTCTTCATTTTCCCGTTATCCTTTGTTGAAAAGCAAGCAGTAAGCTCAGGAGTGTGCACGTGCCTGCAGCAGTTTTGCAGCAATGTTATACTTTAGCAAGAGAACTGGATGGCAGCACTATTCCTGTCATGTGGTGCTTCGGGCATATCCACACTACCTCTTTAGGTAGATGAGAATGAAGCAAATTTGATAATAGAAGTAAATTATAAATTTTTTTTTAAATTGTGTTCTTTATCTGAATAATTTTGGGTTTCATGTCCCTTTAACTCATTGTTGCGTGTTAAGTGATTTTTTTAAGCACATTAGTTTTACCATAGTACGCCCCTTTAATTCGTCAGCATTTGCAGGGCAGGTTTGGCAACCTCTGTACCACAAGTGAGACTACTGCTGGAGGGCTTTACAATTTCTGTATCAGGTTTGTAGGAGCCAGGGAACAAGTTTTTATATAGTGCTAAGCGCAGGGCCGGATTTACAACCCAGGTGCCTGTAGGCACCAAAATCTAAAGCGCACCCCCACGCGCTCCGGTTCACAGGTATGAACCTATAGATACAGCCTAAAATGTTACAGAATAATGCTTTTTTTTACAGCAGCTGCTAACTTTGCCACATAAAAGGCGATCCATGATCTATAACAAAACACTCCAGACAGTATTTGCCCCAGTACGAGGAGATTCCAGTCAGGACAGTATTTTTTTTTTAATATAATTTATACAGAAAAGTGCAGGTTGTCTAGACTGGGGCTTTATTTAGAAACTTTTTGCTGACCAAGCCTGCAATGTGCAAAATCAACCAAGGGGTCAGTTTTTTTTTTTAAAGTGTGTTTATCCTGTGCAACAGCCTTGGCATTTTAGCAATATTATTCATAACCCTATGGTATTTTGTATGAAAGACAGCCCTCTAACTGTACAATCTGTCATTTTGACAGGCCACTTGCTGCTACAGCTGATACATGGCCCACTGTGCACTCAGAGCGCTCTGTAATAGCGCACAGTCACTCACTGTCACTCCCCATACAAGAACCAACCCACACACACGTACTCTCAGGCCGCTCTGGCTACTCTGTTCACTGGAGAAAAGGACCAGCCAGCAGGGCAGCCATCTTTGTTTAGGGCTAAGTTATTATCTACTATAGTGAGTGAGGGCAGAGGCACAGAGGTGTTCAGAAAAGACATATGGAGCAGAGAGACAGACGCCCCTCAATGGAAGGCACCTGTAGGCACATGCCTACTCTGCCTAATGGCAAATCCGGCCCTGGCTAAGTGTAGGGCTGTATCAAGGGCTAGAATTGTAGGAGCTGCAGCTCCTGGGACTTATCCAGCTCTGTGCTAAGGTGTATGATGCTTTGAGGCTAATTCACGATTCCCATTGCCTAGAGACATAATATTGATGTGGGTAGAGGCTGTGCTGCTGACCAGCTGCTGTCACATGAGCTTGGTGCATTACAGGCTGGTATGTTGGCACTGTGCCCGAGCCATCTCTGCGTTCTGGGCTGGGTGCAGATGGTATGTGCTGATGTGTGTGAGGGGTTTTAGCATTAGGATTAGCTTGAAGTTCGGGTACAGATGATTTAATAATTAACTAATTTGTGGCCAAATTGAACAAGAAAATTCAAAAAGTAGTAATTGCTTTTGGTTTGAAGACAAATAGTTTTTTCGTTCTCTTGATTATAATGTATGAACCTCTCGGTCTAGCCATCAGCACTTGGCGAAACAGGGCAAATTGTATTTATTTAAAGCGACATAAAAGTTTCTATCTATCTATCTATCATCTAACGGAATTAAATATTGAATTGCAATAGACCTACATACAAAATACATATTTTAAAAGCAGTTAAAACTGCTTGAAAACTATGTATGTTTATCTTTATTCCATTAATTATATGCCAATTAGGACTAGTTGTAAATGAGTGTATTGCACTGCACTAAGCAATTGCTGTTTAGTGTGTAGCTAATTTAGGCAATTTGCAGCACCTTGGAAACCACAATAGGCAGATTTGCATTTTGGCATTTCCAGTATGCGTGGGGCAAGCGCTGTTTCACAAACACAAGTTTTTTTTTTTAACAACAAAAGCAAGCAAGGTCAATAATGACTGTAAACTTGCTCTTTTCTAAGCAATAATTTATACGTTCATATTATTAATGATACATGGCACTTTTATGTGGCGTTTAGTATTTGTTGGTTCTTGTCCTCTTGAGATTTTCCCTGCTGTGTACTTAAAAGAAGAGCAATGCAAATTAAAGCTAAAGGAGCTTTATTGAGGGGGGAATCAGCCCCTCTGTCAGTAGCTAATGATGTATATATAAATAAATATTAACAAGTGTCTGATTACAGTAAAGATAAAGTTGAATCTTTCAGATGGTTGGCGGGTGTTGAACCTTTTTAAGGAGATTTGCTTTTGCCCAGTGGTGCTGACGTATCACAAGAAGTGTAATAATTACAGGTGGGATATAATATATTTCATACATTTTATGGATAACTCCACACACCTATCCCTTTGTTGTGGCTACATCACTCAGGCTTAGGGCTGTTGAGCCAATACATTTAATGGGTGATATCCTTTCCCTTTTCCAAGGTTTTCTAGCCACAGAATAGTTTGCTCAACAGCTTGCATTATGGGATTCACCCTGGCTACAACGACTTGGCACCTTTGCACAGAGTAAGATACTAGACAGGCTATATTTATTGTCGTAGTTCAAAATGACCTCGGAGAACTTGTCTCCATTAGGGGTGATGAGGCAAAAGGTCCCTTTGATTGTTGTGCCAAGAGGGGTATTGGCTGCATTTCTACTGATGAAGTCCATACTGGCTGAAACGTAGCCATGCAAAGCTCTTGTTCAGAGGAGAAACTGCATTGTGTTTGGTT